>NW_022264181.1:0-33790 GCF_002021735.2 Oncorhynchus kisutch | reverse complement strand
CCATATTTGTGGTTGGGTTACCAGCTGCAGTATAGCACTCAGTACCATCGTGAAATTCAAAGTGTCCATAATCACTCAGGTCGGCCCGACAGAGAGAGGGCCGTAGTAGGGTGTTTCTATAGCGGGCATTAATATCAGAATGACCCTTTTAAATGCATTTATGACCATATTTGAATTTTTGGGTTACCAGATGCACGTTCTTCAATCACGGTGCACGGTTTCAATCACAAGGTGCACGGCTCTATTTCCTCCTCCAGCACTTGTCAAACAGTCCATAAAGCACCCAGGACGGCCCTGAGTGAAAGAGGGCCGTAGTAGGGTGCTCCTATAGCGGGCATTAAATCAGAATGACCGTTAAATGCATTTATGACCATATTTGTGTTTTGGGTTACCAGATGCACGGTTTCAATCACCAGGTGCACGGCTCTATTTCCTCCTCCAGCACTTGTCAAACAGTCCATAAGCACCCAGGACGGCCCCTGAGTGAAAGAGGGCCGTAGTAGGGTGCTCCTATAGCGGGCATTAAAATCAGAATGACCGTTAATGCATTTATGACCATATTTGTGTTTTTGGGTTACCAGATGCACGGTTTCAATCACCAGGTGCACGGCTCTATTTCCTCCTCCAGCACTTGTCAAACAGTCCATAAAGCACCCAGGACGGCCCTGAGTGAAAAGAGGGCCGTAGTAG
The DNA here is from genome assembly GCF_002021735.2 of Oncorhynchus kisutch. NCBI lineage: Eukaryota > Metazoa > Chordata > Actinopteri > Salmoniformes > Salmonidae > Oncorhynchus > Oncorhynchus kisutch. Next base: position 33,100 of record NW_022264181.1, on the reverse strand, counting down.
GTGCTCCTATAGCGGGCATTAAAATCAGAATGACCGTTAAATGCATTTATGACCATATTTGTGTGTTTTGGGGTTACCGCTTGTATAGCAATCAGTATCCATCGTGAATTTCAAAGTGTCCATAATGCACTCAGGTCGCCCACGACAGAGAGAGGGCCGTAGTAGGGTGTTCCATAGCGGGCATTAATATCAGAATGACCCTTAAATGCATTTAGGACCATATTTGAATTTTTGGGTTACCAGATGCACGTTTTCAATCACCAGGTGCACGGTTTCAATCACCAGGTGCACGGCTCTATTTCCTCCTCCAGCACTTGTCAAACAGTCCATAAAGCACCCAGGACGGCCTGAGTGAAAGAGGGCTCGTAGTAGGGTGCTCCTATAGCGGGCATTAAAATCAGAATGACCGTTAAATGCATTTATGACCATATTTGTGTTTTTGGGTTACCAGATGCACGGTTTTCAATCACCAGGTGCACGGCTCTATTTCCTCCTCCAGCACTTGTCAAACAGTCCATAAAGCACCAGGACGGCCCTGAGTGAAAGAGGGCCGTAGTAGGGTGCTCCTATAGCGGGCATTAAAATCAGAATGACCGTTAAATGCATTTATGACCAATATTTGTGTTTTTGGGTTACCGCTTGTATAGCCAATCAGATCCATCGTGAAATTTCAAAGTGTCCATAATGCACTCAGGTCGCCCCCCGACAGAGAGAGGGCCGTAGTAGGGTGTTTCCATAGCGGGCATTAATATCAGAATGACCCTTTAAATGCATTTAGGACCATATTTGAATTTTTGGGTTACCAGATGCACGTTTTCAATCACCAGGTGCACGGTTTCAATCACCAGGTGCACGGCTCTATTTCCTCCTCCAGCACTTGTCAAACAGTCCATAAAGCACCCAGGACGGCCCTGAGTGAAAGAGGGCCGTAGTAGGGTGCTCCTATAGCGGGCATTAAAATCAGAATGACCGTTAAATGCATTTATGACCATATTTGTGTTTTTGGGTTACCGCTTGTATAGCAATCAGTATCCATCGTGAAATTTCAAAGTGTCCATAATGCACTCAGGTCGCCCCCGACAGAGAGAGGGCCGTAGTAGGGTGTTTCCATAGCGGGCATTAATATCAGAATGACCCTTAAATGCATTTAGGACCATATTTGACATTTTTGGGTTACCAGATGCACGTTTTCAATCACCAGGTGCACGGTTTCAATCACCAGGTGCACGGCTCTATTTCCTCCTCCAGCACTTGTCAAACAGTCCATAAAGCACCCAGGACGGCCCTGAGTGAAAGAGGGCCGTAGTAGGGTGCTCCTATAGCGGGCATTAAAATCAGAATGACCGTTAAATGCATTTATGACCATATTTGTGTTTTTGGGTTACCAGATGCACGGTTTCAATCACCAGGTGCACGGCTCTATTTCCTCCTCCAGCACTTGTCAAACAGTCCATAAAGCACCCAGGACGGCCCTGAGTGAAAGAGGGCCGTAGTAGGGTGCTCCTATAGCGGGCATTAAAATCAGAATGACCGTTAAATGCATTTATGACCATATTTGTGTTTTTGGGTTACCAGATGCACGGTTTCAATCACCAGGTGCACGGCTCTATTTCCTCCTCCAGCACTTGTCAAACAGTCCATAAAGCACCCAGGACGGCCCTGAGTGAAAGAGGGCCGTAGTAGGGTGCTCCTATAGCGGGCATTAAAATCAGAATGACCGTTAAATGCATTTATGACCATATTTGTGTTTTTGGGTTACCGCTTGTATAGCAATCAGTATCCATCGTGAAATTTCAAAGTGTCCATAATGCACTCAGGTCGCCCCCGACAGAGAGAGGGCCGTAGTAGGGTGTTTCCATAGCGGGCATTAATATCAGAATGACCCTTAAATGCATTTAGGACCATATTTGAATTTTTGGGTTACCAGATGCACGTTTTCAATCACCAGGTGCACGGTTTCAATCACCAGGTGCACGGCTCTATTTCCTCCTCCAGCACTTGTCAAACAGTCCATAAAGCACCCAGGACGGCCCTGAGTGAAAGAGGGCCGTAGTAGGGTGCTCCTATAGCGGGCATTAAAATCAGAATGACCGTTAAATGCATTTATGACCATATTTGTGTTTTTGGGTTACCAGATGCACGGTTTCAATCACCAGGTGCACGGCTCTATTTCCTCCTCCAGCACTTGTCAAACAGTCCATAAAGCACCCAGGACGGCCCTGAGTGAAAGAGGGCCGTAGTAGGGTGCTCCTATAGCGGGCATTAAAATCAGAATGACCGTTAAATGCATTTATGACCATATTTGTGTTTTTGGGTTACCGCTTGTATAGCAATCAGTATCCATCGTGAAATTTCAAAGTGTCCATAATGCACTCAGGTCGCCCCCGACAGAGAGAGGGCCGTAGTAGGGTGTTTCCATAGCGGGCATTAATATCAGAATGACCCTTAAATGCATTTAGGACCATATTTGAATTTTTGGGTTACCAGATGCACGTTTTCAATCACCAGGTGCACGGTTTCAATCACCAGGTGCACGGCTCTATTTCCTCCTCCAGCACTTGTCAAACAGTCCATAAAGCACCCAGGACGGCCCTGAGTGAAAGAGGGCCGTAGTAGGGTGCTCCTATAGCGGGCATTAAAATCAGAATGACCGTTAAATGCATTTATGACCATATTTGTGTTTTTGGGTTACCAGATGCACGGTTTCAATCACCAGGTGCACGGCTCTATTTCCTCCTCCAGCACTTGTCAAACAGTCCATAAAGCACCCAGGACGGCCCTGAGTGAAAGAGGGCCGTAGTAGGGTGCTCCTATAGCGGGCATTAAAATCAGAATGACCGTTAAATGCATTTATGACCATATTTGTGTTTTTGGGTTACCGCTTGTATAGCAATCAGTATCCATCGTGAAATTTCAAAGTGTCCATAATGCACTCAGGTCGCCCCCGACAGAGAGAGGGCCGTAGTAGGGTGTTTCCATAGCGGGCATTAATATCAGAATGACCCTTAAATGCATTTAGGACCATATTTGAATTTTTGGGTTACCAGATGCACGTTTTCAATCACCAGGTGCACGGTTTCAATCACCAGGTGCACGGCTCTATTTCCTCCTCCAGCACTTGTCAAACAGTCCATAAAGCACCCAGGAACGGCCCTGAGTGAAAGAGGGCCGTAGTAGGGTGCTCCTATAGCGGGCATTAAAATCAGAATGACCGTTAAATGCATTTATGACCATTATTTGTGTTTTTGGGTTACCAGATGCACGGTTTCAATCACCAGGTGCACGGCTCTATTTCCTCCTCCAGCACTTGTCAAACAGTCCATAAAGCACCCAGGACGGCCCTGAGTGAAGAGGGCGTAGTAGGGTGCTCCTATAGCGGGCATTAACATCAGAATGACCGTTAAATGCATTTATGACCATATTTGTGTTTTTGGGTTACCAGATGCACGGTTTCAATCACCAGGTGCACGGCTCTATTTCCTCCTCCAGCACTTGTCAAACAGTCCATAAAGCACCCAGGACGGCCCTGAGTGAAAGAGGGCCGTAGTAGGGTGCTCCTATAGCGGGCATTAAATCAGAATGACCGTTAAATGCATTTATGACCATATTTGTGTTTTTGGGTTACCGCTTGTATAGCAATCAGTATCCATCGTGAAATTTCAAAGTGTCCATAATGCACTCAGGTCGCCCCCGACAGAGAGAGGGCCGTAGTAGGGTGTTTCATAGCGGGCATTAATATCAGAATGACCCTTAAATGCATTTAGGACCATATTTGAATTTTGGGTTTACCAGATGCACGTTTTCAATCACAGGTGCACGGTTTCAATCACCCAGGTGCACGGCTCTATTTCCTCCTCCAGCACTTGTCAACAGTCCATAAAGCACCACCAGGACGGCCCCCCCTGGAAAAAGTGAAAGAGGGCCGTAGTAGGTGTGCTCCTATAGGCGGCATTAAAATCAAGAATGACCGTTAAATGCCATTTTATGACCATATTTGTGTTTTTGGGTTACCAGATGCACGGTTTCAATCACCAGGTGCACGGCTACTATTTCCTCCTCCAGCACTTGTCAAACAGTCCATAAAGCACCCCAGGACGGCCCTGCACGTGAAAGAGGGCCGTAGTAGGGTGCTCCTATAGCGGGCATTAAAATAAGAATGACTCGTTAAATGCCTTTATGACATATATTTGTGTTTTTGGGTTACCGCTTGTATAGCAATCAGTATTCCATCGTGAAATTTCAAAGTGTCCCATAAGTGCACTCAGGTCGCCCCCCGACAGGAGAGAGGGCCGTAGTAGTAGGTGTTTCCATAGCGGGCATTAATATCAGAATGACCCTTAAATGCATTTAGTGACCATATTTGAATTTTTGGGTCTACAGCTGCACGTTTTCAATCACCAGGTGCACGGTTTCAATCACCAGGTGCACGGCTCTATTTCCTCCTCCAGCACCTTTCTCTTATACACATCTAGATGTGTATAAGAGACAGGTCAAACAGTCCATAAAGCACCCAGGACGGCCCTGAGTGAAAGAGGGCCGTAGTAGGGTGCTCCTATAGCGGGCATTAAAATCAGAATGGACCGTTAAATGCATTTATGACCATATTTGTGTTTTTGGGTTACCAGATGCACGGTTTCAATCACCAGGTGCACGGCTCTATTTCCTCCTCCAGCACTTGTCAAAACAGTCCATTAAAGCACCCAGGACGGCCCTGAGTGAAAGAGGGCCGTAGTAGGGTGCTCCTATAGCGGGCATTAAAATCAGAATGACCGTTAAATGCATTTATGACCATATTTGTGTTTTTGGGTTACCGCTTGTATAGCAATCAGTATCCATCGTGAAATTTCAAAGTGTCCATAATGCACTCAGGTCGCCCCCGACAGAGAGAGGGCCGTAGTAGGGTGTTTCCATAGCGGGCATTAATATCAGAATGACCCTTAAATGCATTTAGGACCATATTTGAATTTTTGGGTTACCAGATGCACGTTTTCAATCACCAGGTGCACGGTTTCAATCACCAGGTGCACGGCTCTATTTCCTCCTCCAGCACTTGTCAAACAGTCCATAAAGCACCCAGGACGGCCCTGAGTGAAAGAGGGCCGTAGTAGGGTGCTCCTATAGCGGGCATTAAAATCAGAATGACCGTTAAATGCATTTATGACCATATTTGTGTTTTTGGGTTACCAGATGCACGGTTTCAATCACCAGGTGCACGGCTCTATTTCCTCCTCCAGCACTTGTCAAACAGTCCATAAAGCACCCAGGACGGCCTGAGTGAAAGAGGGCCGTAGTAGGGTGCTCCTATAGCGGGCCATTAAAATCAGAATGAACGTTAAAATGCATTTATGACCATATTTGTGTTTTTGGGTTACCAGATCACGGGTTTCAATCACCAGGTGCACGGCTCTATTTCCTCCTCCAGCACTTGTTCAAACAGTCCATAAAGCACCCAGGACGGCCCTGAGTGAAAGAGGGCCGTAGTAGGGTGCTCCTATAGCGGGCATTAAAATCAGAATGACCGTTAAATGCATTTATGACCATATTTGTGTTTTTGGGTTACCGCTTGTATAGCAATCAGTATCCATCGTGAAATTTCAAAGTGTCCATAATGCACTCAGGTCGCCCCCGACAGAGAGAGGGCCGTAGTAGGGTGTTTCCATAGCGGGCATTAATATCAGAATGACCCTTAAATGCATTTAGGACCATATTTGAATTTTTGGGTTACCAGATGCACGTTTTCAATCACCAGGTGCACGGTTTCAATCACCAGGTGCACGGCTCTATTTCCTCCTCCAGCACTTGTCAAACAGTCCATAAAGCACCCAGGACGGCCCTGAGTGAAAGAGGGCCGTAGTAGGGTGCTCCTATAGCGGGCATTAAAATCAGAATGACCGTTAAATGCATTTATGACCATATTTGTGTTTTTGGGTTACCAGATGCACGGTTTCAATCACCAGGTGCACGGCTCTATTTCCTCCTCCAGCACTTGTCAAACAGTCCATAAAGCACCCAGGACGGCCCTGAGTGAAAGAGGGCCGTAGTAGGGTGCTCCTATAGCGGGCATTAAAATCAGAATGACCGTTAAATGCATTTATGACCATATTTGTGTTTTTGGGTTACCGCTTGTATAGCAATCAGTATCCATCGTGAAATTTCAAAGTGTCCATAATGCACTCAGGTCGCCCCCGACAGAGAGAGGGCCGTAGTAGGGTGTTTCCATAGCGGGCCTTTATATCAGAATGACCCTTAAATGCATTTAGGACCATATTTGAATTTTTGGGTTACCAGATGCACGTTTTCAATCACCAGGTGCACGGTTTCAATCACCAGGTGCACGGCTCTATTTCCTCCTCCAGCACTTGTCAAACAGTCCATAAAGCACCCAGGACGGCCCTGAGTGAAAGAGGGCCGTAGTAGGGTGCTCCTATAGCGGGCATTAAAATCAGAATGACCGTTTAAATGCATTTATGACCATATTTGTGTTTTTGGGTTACCAGATGCACGGTTTCAATCACCAGGTGCACGGCTCTATTTCCTCCTCCAGCACTTGTCAAACAGTCCATAAAGCACCCAGGACGGCCCTGAGTGAAAGAGGGCCGTAGTAGGGTGCTCCTATAGCGGGCATTAAAATCAGAATGACCGTTAAATGCATTTATGACCATATTTGTGTTTTTGGGGTTACCGCTTGTATAGCAATCAGTATCCATCGTGAAATTTCAAAGTGTCCATAATGCACTCAGGTCGCCCCCGACAGAGAGAGGGCCGTAGTAGGGTGTTTCCATAGCGGGCATTAATATCAGAATGACCCTTAAATGCATTTAGGACCATATTTGAATTTTTGGGTTACCAGATGCACGTTTTCAATCACCAGGTGCACGGTTTCAATCACCAGGTGCACGGCTCTATTTCCTCCTCCAGCACTTGTCAAACAGTCCATAAAGCACCCAGGACGGCCCTGAGTGAAAGAGGGCCGTAGTAGGGTGCTCCTATAGCGGGCATTAAAATCAGAATGACCGTTAAATGCATTTATGACCATATTTGTGTTTTTGGGTTACCAGATGCACGGTTTCAATCACCAGGTGCACGGCTCTATTTCCTCCTCCAGCACTTGTCAAACAGTCCATAAAGCACCCAGGACGGCCCTGAGTGAAAGAGGGCCGTAGTAGGGTGCTCCTATAGCGGGCATTAAAATCAGAATGACCGTTAAATGCATTTATGACCATATTTGTGTTTTTGGGTTACCGCTTGTATAGCAATCAGTATCCATCGTGAAATTTCAAAGTGTCCATAATGCACTCAGGTCGCCCCCGACAGAGAGAGAGGGCCGTAGTAGGGTGTTTCCATAGCGGGCATTAATATCAGAATGACCCTTAAATGCATTTAGGACCATATTTGAATTTTTGGGTTACCAGATGCACGTTTTCAATCACCAGGTGCACGGTTTCAATCACCAGGTGCACGGCTCTATTTCCTCCTCCAGCACTTGTCAAAACAGTCCATAAAGCACCCAGGACGGCCCTGAGTGAAAGAGGGCCGTAGTAGGGTGCTCCTATAGCGGGCATTAAAATCAGAATGACCGTTAAATGCATTTATGACCATATTTGTGTTTTTGGGTTACCAGATGCACGGTTTCAATCACCAGGTGCACGGCTCTATTTCCTCCTCCAGCACTTGTCAAACAGTCCATAAAGCACCCAGGACGGCCCTGAGTGAAAGAGGGCCGTAGTAGGGTGCTCCTATAGCGGGCATTAAAATCAGAATGACCGTTAAATGCATTTATGACCATATTTGTGTTTTTGGGTTACCAGATGCACGGTTTCAATCACCAGGTGCACGGCTCTATTTCCTCCTCCAGCACTTGTCAAACAGTCCATAAAGCACCCAGGACGGCCCTGAGTGAAAGAGGGCCGTAGTAGGGTGCTCCTATAGCGGGCATTAAAATCAGAATGACCGTTAAATGCATTTATGACCATATTTGTGTTTTTGGGTTACCGCTTGTATAGCAATCAGTATCCATCGTGAAATTTCAAAGTGTCCATAATGCACTCAGGTCGCCCCCGACAGAGAGAGGGCCGTAGTAGGGTGTTTCCATAGCGGGCATTAATATCAGAATGACCCTTAAATGCATTTAGGACCATATTTGAATTTTTGGGTTACCAGATGCACGTTTTCAATCACCAGGTGCACGGTTTCAATCACCAGGTGCACGGCTCTATTTCCTCCTCCAGCACTTGTCAAACAGTCCATAAAGCACCCAGGACGGCCCTGAGTGAAAGAGGGCCGTAGTAGGGTGCTCCTATAGCGGGCATTAAAATCAGAATGACCGTTAAATGCATTTATGACCATATTTGTGTTTTTGGGTTACCAGATGCACGGTTTCAATCACCAGGTGCACGGCTCTATTTCCTCCTCCAGCACTTGTCAAACAGTCCATAAAGCACCCAGGACGGCCCTGAGTGAAAGAGGGCCGTAGTAGGGTGCTCCTATAGCGGGCATTAAAATCAGAATGACCGTTAAATGCATTTATGACCATATTTGTGTTTTTGGGTTACCGCTTGTATAGCAATCAGTATCCATCGTGAAATTTCAAAGTGTCCATAATGCACTCAGGTCGCCCCCGACAGAGAGAGGGCCGTAGTAGGGTGTTTCCATAGCGGGCATTAATATCAGAATGACCCTTAAATGCATTTAGGACCATATTTGAATTTTTGGGTTACCAGATGCACGTTTTCAATCACCAGGTGCACGGTTTCAATCACCAGGTGCACGGCTCTATTTCCTCCTCCAGCACTTGTCAAACAGTCCATAAAGCACCCAGGACGGCCCTGAGTGAAAGAGGGCCGTAGTAGGGTGTCCTATAGCGGCATTAAAATCAGAATGACCGTTAAATGCATTTATGACCATATTTGTGTTTTGGGTTACCGCTTGTATAGCAATCAGTATCCATCGTGAAATTTCAAGTGTCCATAATGCACTCAGGTCGCCCCCGACAGAGAGAGGGCCGTAGTAGGGTGTTTCCATAGCGGGCATTAATATCAGAATGACCCTTAAATGCATTTAGGACCATATTTGAATTTTTGGGTTACCAGATGCACGTTTTCAATCACCAGGTGCACGGTTTCAATCACCAGGTGCACGGCTCTATTTCCTCCTCCAGCACTTGTCAAACAGTCCATAAAGCACCCAGGACGGCCCTGAGTGAAAGAGGGCCGTAGTAGGGTGCTCCTATAGCGGGCATTAAAATCAGAATGACCGTTAAATGCATTTATGACCATATTTGTGTTTTTGGGTTACCAGATGCACGGTTTCAATCACCAGGTGCACGGCTCTATTTCCTCCTCCAGCACTTGTCAAACAGTCCATAAAGCACCCAGGACGGCCCTGAGTGAAAGAGGGCCGTAGTAGGGTGCTCCTATAGCGGGCATTAAAATCAGAATGACCGTTAAATGCATTTATGACCATATTTGTGTTTTTGGGTTACCAGATGCACGGTTTCAATCACCAGGTGCACGGCTCTATTTCCTCCTCCAGCACTTGTCAAACAGTCCATAAAGCACCCAGGACGGCCCTGAGTGAAAGAGGGCCGTAGTAGGGTGCTCCTATAGCGGGCATTAAAATCAGAATGACCGTTAAATGCATTTATGACCATATTTGTGTTTTTGGGTTACCGCTTGTATAGCAATCAGTATCCATCGTGAAATTTCAAAGTGTCCATAATGCACTCAGGTCGCCCCCGACAGAGAGAGGGCCGTAGTAGGGTGTTTCCATAGCGGGCATTAATATCAGAATGACCCTTAAATGCATTTAGGACCATATTTGAATTTTTGGGTTACCAGATGCACGTTTTCAATCACCAGGTGCACGGTTTCAATCACCAGGTGCACGGCTCTATTTCCTCCTCCAGCACTTGTCAAACAGTCCATAAAGCACCCAGGACGGCCCTGAGTGAAAGAGGGCCGTAGTAGGGTGCTCCTATAGCGGGCATTAAAATCAGAATGACCGTTAAATGCATTTATGACCATATTTGTGTTTTTGGGTTACCAGATGCACGGTTTCAATCACCAGGTGCACGGCTCTATTTCCTCCTCCAGCACTTGTCAAACAGTCCATAAAGCACCCAGGACGGCCCTGAGTGAAAGAGGGCCGTAGTAGGGTGCTCCTATAGCGGGCATTAAAATCAGAATGACCGTTAAATGCATTTATGACCATATTTGTGTTTTTGGGTTACCGCTTGTATAGCAATCAGTATCCATCGTGAAATTTCAAAGTGTCCATAATGCACTCAGGTCGCCCCCGACAGAGAGAGGGCCGTAGTAGGGTGTTTCCATAGCGGGCATTAATATCAGAATGACCCTTAAATGCATTTAGGACCATATTTGAATTTTTGGGTTACCAGATGCACGTTTTCAATCACCAGGTGCACGGTTTCAATCACCAGGTGCACGGCTCTATTTCCTCCTCCAGCACTTGTCAAACAGTCCATAAAGCACCCAGGACGGCCCTGAGTGAAAGAGGGCCGTAGTAGGGTGCTCCTATAGCGGGCATTAAAATCAGAATGACCGTTAAATGCATTTATGACCATATTTGTGTTTTTGGGTTACCAGATGCACGGTTTCAATCACCAGGTGCACGGCTCTATTTCCTCCTCCAGCACTTGTCAAACAGTCCATAAAGCACCCAGGACGGCCCTGAGTGAAAGAGGGCCGTAGTAGGGTGCTCCTATAGCGGGCATTAAAATCAGAATGACCGTTAAATGCATTTATGACCATATTTGTGTTTTTGGGTTACCGCTTGTATAGCAATCAGTATCCATCGTGAAATTTCAAAGTGTCCATAATGCACTCAGGTCGCCCCCGACAGAGAGAGGGCCGTAGTAGGGTGTTTCCATAGCGGGCATTAATATCAGAATGACCCTTAAATGCATTTAGGACCATATTTGAATTTTTGGGTTACCAGATGCACGTTTTCAATCACCAGGTGCACGGTTTCAATCACCAGGTGCACGGCTCTATTTCCTCCTCCAGCACTTGTCAAACAGTCCATAAAGCACCCAGGACGGCCCTGAGTGAAAGAGGGCCGTAGTAGGGTGCTCCTATAGCGGGCATTAAAATCAGAATGACCGTTAAATGCATTTATGACCATATTTGTGTTTTTGGGTTACCAGATGCACGGTTTCAATCACCAGGTGCACGGCTCTATTTCCTCCTCCAGCACTTGTCAAACAGTCCATAAAGCACCCAGGACGGCCCTGAGTGAAAGAGGGCCGTAGTAGGGTGCTCCTATAGCGGGCATTAAAATCAGAATGACCGTTAAATGCATTTATGACCATTTTTGTGTTTTTGGGTTACCAGATGCACGGTTTCAATCACCAGGTGCACGGCTCTATTTCCTCCTCCAGCACTTGTCAAACAGTCCATAAAGCACCCAGGACGGCCCTGAGTGAAAGAGGGCCGTAGTAGGGTGCTCCTATAGCGGGCATTAAAATCAGAATGACCGTTAAATGCATTTATGACCATATTGTGTTTTTGGGTTACCGCTTGTATAGCAATCAGTATCCATCGTGAAATTTCAAAGTGTCCATAATGCACTCAGGTCGCCCCCGACAGAGAGAGGGCCGTAGTAGGGTGTTTCCATAGCGGGCATTAATATCAGAATGACCCTTAAATGCATTTAGGACCATATTTGAATTTTTGGGTTACCAGATGCACGTTTTCAATCACCAGGTGCACGGTTTCAATCACCAGGTGCACGGCTCTATTTCCTCCTCCAGCACTTGTCAAACAGTCCATAAAGCACCCAGGACGGCCCTGAGTGAAAGAGGGCCGTAGTAGGGTGCTCCTATAGCGGGCATTAAAATCAGAATGACCGTTAAATGCATTTATGACCATATTTGTGTTTTTGGGTTACCAGATGCACGGTTTCAATCACCAGGTGCACGGCTCTATTTCCTCCTCCAGCACTTGTCAAACAGTCCATAAAGCACCCAGGACGGCCCTGAGTGAAAGAGGGCCGTAGTAGGGTGCTCCTATAGCGGGCATTAAAATCAGAATGACCGTTAAATGCATTTATGACCATATTTGTGTTTTTGGGTTACCGCTTGTATAGCAATCAGTATCCATCGTGAAATTTCAAGTGTCCATAATGCACTCAGGTCGCCCCCGACAGAGAGAGGGCCGTAGTAGGGTGTTTCCATAGCGGGCATTAATATCAGAATGACCTTAAATGCATTTGGACCATATTTGAATTTTTGGGTTACCAGATGCACGTTTTCAATCACCAGGTGCACGGTTTCAATCACCAGGTGCACGGCTCTATTTCCTCCTCCAGCACTTGTCAAACAGTCCATAAAGCACCCAGGACGGCCCTGAGTGAAAGAGGGCCGTAGTAGGGTGCTCCTATAGCGGGCATTAAAATCAGAATGACCGTTAAATGCATTTATGACCATATTTGTGTTTTTGGGTTACCGCGTGTATAGCAATCAGTATCCATCGTGAAATGTCAAAGTGTCCATAAAGCACCCAGGTCGCCCCCGACAGAGAGAGGGCCGTAGTAGGGTGTTTCCATAGCGGGCATTAATATCAGAATGACCCTTAAATGCATTTAGGACCATATTTGAATTTTTGGGTTACCAGATGCACGTTTTCAATCACCAGGTGCACGGTTTCAATCACCAGGTGCACGGCTCTATTTCCTCCTCCAGCACTTGTCAAACAGTCCATAAAGCACCCAGGACGGCCCTGAGTGAAAGAGGGCCGTAGTAGGGTGCTCCTATAGCGGGCATTAAAATCAGAATGCCGTTTAAATGCATTTATGACCATATTTGTGTTTTTGGGTTACCAGATGCACGGTTTCAATCACCAGGTGCACGGCTCTATTTCCTCCTCCAGCACTTGTCAAACAGTCCATAAAGCACCCAGGACGGCCCTGAGTGAAAGAGGGCCGTAGTAGGGTGCTCCTATAGCGGGCATTAAATCAGAATGACCGTTAAATGCATTTATGACCATATTTGTGTTTTTGGGTTACCGCTTGTATAGCAATCAGTATCCATCGTGAAATTTCAAAGTGTCCATAATGCACTCAGGTCGCCCCCGACAGAGAGAGGGCCGTAGTAGGGTGTTTCCATAGCGGGCATTAATATCAGAATGACCCTTAAATGCATTTAGGACCATATTTGAATTTTTGGGTTACCAGATGCACGTTTTCAATCACCAGGTGCACGGTTTCAATCACCAGGTGCACGGCTCTATTTCCTCCTCCAGCACTTGTCAAACAGTCCATAAAGCACCCAGGACGGCCCTGAGTGAAAGAGGGCCGTAGTAGGGTGCTCCTATAGCGGGCATTAAAATCAGAATGACCGTTAAATGCATTTATGACCATATTTGTGTTTTTGGGTTACCGCTTGTATAGCAATCAGTATCCATCGTGAAATTTCAAAGTGTCCATAATGCACTCAGGTCGCCCCCGACAGAGAGAGGGCCGTAGTAGGGTGTTTCCATAGCGGGCATTAATATCAGAATGACCCTTAAATGCATTTAGGACCATATTTGAATTTTTGGGTTACCAGATGCACGTTTTCAATCACCAGGTGCACGGTTTTCAATCACCAGGTGCACGGCTCTATTTCCTCCTCCAGCACTTGTCAAACAGTCCATAAAGCACCCAGGACGGCCCTGAGTGAAAGAGGGCCGTAGTAGGGTGCTCCTATAGCGGGCATTAAAATCAGAATGACCGTTAAATGCATTTATGACCATATTTGTGTTTTTGGGTTACCAGATGCACGGTTTTCAATCACCAGGTGCACGGCTCTATTTCCTCCTCCAGCACTTGTCAAACAGTCCATAAAGCACCCAGGACGGCCCTGAGTGAAAGAGGGCCGTAGTAGGGTGCTCCTATAGCGGGCATTAAAATCAGAATGACCGTTAAATGCATTTATGACCATATTTGTGTTTTTGGGTTACCAGATGCACGGTTTCAATCACCAGGTGCACGGCTCTATTTCCTCCTCCAGCACTTGTCAAACAGTCCATAAAGCACCCAGGACGGCCCCTGAGTGAAAGAGGGCCGTAGTAGGGTGCTCCTATAGCGGGCATTAATAATCAGAATGACCGTTAAATGCATTTATGGACCATATTTGTGTTTTTGGGTTACCCAGATGCACGGTTTCAATCACCAGGTGCACGGCTCTATTTCCTCCTCCAGCACTTGTCAAACAGTCCATAAAGCACCCAGGACGGCCCTGAGTGAAAGAGGGCCGTAGTAGGGTGCTCCTATAGCGGGCATTAAAATCAGAATGACCGTTAAATGCATTTATGACCATATTGTGTTTTTGGGTTACCAGATGCACGGTTTCAATCACCAGGTGCACGGCTCTATTTCCTCCTCCAGCACTTGTCAAACAGTCCATAAAGCACCCAGGACGGCCCTGAGTGAAAGAGGGCCGTAGTAGGGTGCTCCTATAGCGGGCATTAAAATCAGAATGACCGTTAAATGCATTTATGACCATATTTGTGTTTTTGGGTTACCGCTTGTATAGCAATCAGTATCCATCGTGAAATTTCAAAGTGTCCATAATGCACTCAGGTCGCCCCCGACAGAGAGAGGGCCGTAGTAGGGTGTTTCCATAGCGGGCATTAATATCAGAATGACCCTTAAATGCATTTAGGACCATATTTGAATTTTTGGGTTACCAGATGCACGTTTTCAATCACCAGGTGCACGGTTTCAATCACCAGGTGCACGGCTCTATTTCCTCCTCCAGCACTTGTCAAACAGTCCATAAAGCACCCAGGACGGCCCTGAGTGAAAGAGGGCCGTAGTAGGGTGCTCCTATAGCGGGCATTAAAATCAGAATGACCGTTAAATGCATTTATGACCATATTTGTGTTTTTGGGTTACCAGATGCACGGTTTCAATCACCAGGTGCACGGCTCTATTTCCTCCTCCAGCACTTGTCAAACAGTCCATAAAGCACCCAGGACGGCCCTGAGTGAAAGAGGGCCGTAGTAGGGTGCTCCTATAGCGGGCATTAAAATCAGAATGACCGTTAAATGCATTTATGACCATATTTGTGTTTTTGGGTTACCAGATGCACGGTTTCAATCACCAGGTGCACGGCTCTATTTCCTCCTCCAGCACTTGTCAA
Source organism: Oncorhynchus kisutch (assembly GCF_002021735.2). Taxonomy (NCBI): domain Eukaryota; kingdom Metazoa; phylum Chordata; class Actinopteri; order Salmoniformes; family Salmonidae; genus Oncorhynchus; species Oncorhynchus kisutch. Next base: position 17,958 of record NW_022264181.1, on the reverse strand, counting down.
ACAGTCCATAAAGCACCCAGGACGGCCCTGAGTGAAAGAGGGCCGTAGTAGGGTGCTCCTATAGCGGGCATTAAAATCAGAATGACCGTTAAATGCATTTATGACCATATTTGTGTTTTTGGGTTACCGCTTGTATAGCAATCAGTATCCATCGTGAAATTTCAAAGTGTCCATAATGCACTCAGGTCGCCCCGACAGAGAGAGGGCCGTAGTAGGGTGTTTCCATAGCGGGCATTAATATCAGAATGACCCTTAAATGCATTTAGGACCATATTTGAATTTTTGGGTTACCAGATGCACGTTTTCAATCACCAGGTGCACGTTTTCAATCACCAGGTGCACGGCTCTATTTCCTCCTCCAGCACTTGTCAAACAGTCCATAAAGCACCCAGGACGGCCCTGAGTGAAAGAGGGCCGTAGTAGGGTGCTCCTATAGCGGGCATTAAAATCAGAATGACCGTTAAATGCATTTATGACCATATTTGTGTTTTTGGGTTACCGCTTGTATAGCAATCAGTATCCATCGTGAAATTTCAAAGTGTCCATAATGCACTCAGGTCGCCCCCGACAGAGAGAGGGCCGTAGTAGGGTGTTTCCATAGCGGGCATTAATATCAGAATGACCCTTAAATGCATTTAGGACCATATTGAATTTTTGGGTTACCAGATGCACGTTTTCAATCACCAGGTGCACGGTTTCAATCACCAGGTGCACGGCTCTATTTCCTCCTCCAGCACTTGTCAAACAGTCCATAAAGCACCCAGGACGGCCCTGAGTGAAAGAGGGCCGTAGTAGGGTGCTCCTATAGCGGGCATTAAAATCAGAATGACCGTTTTAAATGCATTTATGACCATATTTGTGTTTTTGGGTTACCAGATGCACGGTTTCAATCACCAGGTGCACGGCTCTATTTCCTCCTCCAGCACTTGTCAAACAGTCCATAAAGCACCCAGGACGGCCCTGAGTGAAAGAGGGCCGTAGTAGGGTGCTCCTATAGCGGGCATTAAATCAGAATGACCGTTAAATGCATTTATGACCATATTGTGTTTTTGGGTTACCGCTTGTATAGCAATCAGTATCCATCGTGAAATTTCAAAGTGTCCATAATGCACTCAGGTCGCCCCCGACAGAGAGAGGGCCGTAGTAGGGTGTTTCCATAGCGGGCATTAATATCAGAATGACCCTTAAATGCATTTAGGACCATATTTGAATTTTTGGGTTACCAGATGCACGTTTTCAATCACCAGGTGCACGGTTTCAATCACCAGGTGCACGGCTCTATTTCCTCCTCCAGCACTTGTCAAACAGTCCATAAAGCACCCAGGACGGCCCTGAGTGAAAGAGGGCCGTAGTAGGGTGCTCCTATAGCGGGCATTAAAATCAGAATGACCGTTAAATGCATTTATGACCATATTTGTGTTTTTGGGTTACCAGATGCACGGTTTCAATCACCAGGTGCACGGCTCTATTTCCTCCTCCAGCACTTGTCAAACAGTCCATAAAGCACCCAGGACGGCCCTGAGTGAAAGAGGGCCGTAGTAGGGTGCTCCTATAGCGGGCATTAAAATCAGAATGACCGTTAAATGCATTTATGACCATATTTGTGTTTTTGGGTTACCGCTTGTATAGCAATCAGTATCCATCGTGAAATTTCAAAGTGTCCATAATGCACTCAGGTCGCCCCCGACAGAGAGAGGGCCGTAGTAGGGTGTTTCCATAGCGGGCATTAATATCAGAATGACCCTTAAATGCATTTAGGACCATATTTGAATTTTTGGGTTACCAGATGCACGTTTTCAATCACCAGGTGCACGGTTTCAATCACCAGGTGCACGGCTCTATTTCCTCCTCCAGCACTTGTCAAACAGTCCATAAAGCACCCAGGACGGCCCTGAGTGAAAGAGGGCCGTAGTAGGGTGCTCCTATAGCGGGCATTAAAATCAGAATGACCGTTTAAATGCATTTATGACCATATTTGTGTTTTTGGGTTACCAGATGCACGGTTTCAATCACCAGGTGCACGGCTCTATTTCCTCCTCCAGCACTTGTCAAACAGTCCATAAAGCACCCAGGACGGCCCTGAGTGAAAGAGGGCCGTAGTAGGGTGCTCCTATAGCGGGCATTAAAATCAGAATGACCGTTTAAATGCATTTATGACCATATTTGTGTTTTTGGGTTACCGCTTGTATAGCAATCAGTATCCATCGTGAAATTTCAAAGTGTCCATAATGCACTCAGGTCGCCCCCGACAGAGAGAGGGCCGTAGTAGGGTGTTTCCATAGCGGGCATTAATATCAGAATGACCCTTAAATGCATTTAGGACCATATTTGAATTTTTGGGTTACCAGATGCACGTTTTCAATCACCAGGTGCACGGTTTCAATCACCAGGTGCACGGCTCTATTTCCTCCTCCAGCACTTGTCAAACAGTCCATAAAGCACCCAGGACGGCCCCTGAGTGAAAGAGGGCCGTAGTAGGGTGCTCCTATAGCGGGCATTAAATCAGAATGACCGTTAAATGCATTTATGACCATATTTGTGTTTTTGGGTTACCAGATGCACGGTTTCAATCACCAGGTGCACGGCTCTATTTCCTCCTCCAGCACTTGTCAAACAGTCCATAAAGCACCCAGGACGGCCCTGAGTGAAAGAGGGCCGTAGTAGGGTGCTCCTATAGCGGGCATTAAAATCAGAATGACCGTTAAATGCATTTATGACCATATTTGTGTTTTTGGGTTACCGCTTGTATAGCAATCAGTATCCATCGTGAAATTTCAAAGTGTCCATAATGCACTCAGGTCGCCCCCGACAGAGAGAGGGCCGTAGTAGGGTGTTTCCATAGCGGGCATTAATATCAGAATGACCCTTAAATGCATTTAGGACCATATTTGAATTTTGGGTTACCAGATGCACGTTTTCAATCACCAGGTGCACGGTTTCAATCACCAGGTGCACGGCTCTATTTCCTCCTCCAGCACTTGTCAAACAGTCCATAAAGCACCCAGGACGGCCCTGAGTGAAAGAGGGCCGTAGTAGGGTGCTCCTATAGCGGGCATTAAATCAGAATGACCGTTAAATGCATTTATGACCATATTGTGTTTTTGGTTACCAGATGCACGGTTTCAATCACCAGGTGCACGGCTCTATTTCCTCCTCCAGCACTTGTCAAACAGTCCATAAAGCACCCAGGACGGCCCTGAGTGAAAGAGGGCCGTAGTAGGGTGCTTCCTATAGCGGGCATTAAAATCAGAATGACCGTTAAATGCATTTATGACCATATTTGTGTTTTTGGGTTACCGCTTGTATAGCAATCAGTATCCATCGTGAAATTCAAAGTGTCCATAATGCACTCAGGTCGCCCCCGACAGAGAGAGGGCCGTAGTAGGGTGTTTCCATAGCGGGCATTAATATCAGAATGACCCTTAAATGCATTTAGGACCATATTGAATTTTTGGGTTACCAGATGCACGTTTTCAATCACCAGGTGCACGGTTTCAATCACCAGGTGCACGGCTCTATTTCCTCCTCCAGCACTTGTCAAACAGTCCATAAAGCACCCAGGACGGCCCTGAGTGAAAGAGGGCCGTAGTAGGGTGCTCCTATAGCGGGCATTAAAATCAGAATGACCGTTAAATGCATTTATGACCATATTTGTGTTTTTGGGTTACCAGATGCACGGTTTCAATCACCAGGTGCACGGCTCTATTTCCTCCTCCAGCACTTGTCAAACAGTCCATAAAGCACCCAGGACGGCCCTGAGTGAAAGAGGGCCGTAGTAGGGTGCTCCTATAGCGGGCATTAAAATCAGAATGACCGTTAAATGCATTTATGACCATATTTGTGTTTTTGGGTTACCGCTTGTATAGCAATCAGTATCCATCGTGAAATTTCAAAGTGTCCATAATGCACTCAGGTCGCCCCCGACAGAGAGAGGGCCGTAGTTAGGGGTGTTTCCATAGCGGGCATTAATATCAGAATGACCCTTAAATGCATTTAGGACCATATTTGAATTTTTGGGTTACCAGATGCACGTTTTCAATCACCAGGTGCACGGTTTCAATCACCAGGTGCACGGCTCTATTTCCTCCTCCAGCACTTGTCAAACAGTCCATAAAGCACCCAGGACGGCCCTGAGTGAAAGAGGGCCGTAGTAGGGTGCTCCTATAGCGGGCATTAAAATCAGAATGACCGTTAAATGCATTTATGACCATATTTGTGTTTTTGGGTTACCAGATGCACGGTTTCAATCACCAGGTGCACGGCTCTATTTCCTCCTCCAGCACTTGTCAAACAGTCCATAAAGCACCCAGGACGGCCCTGAGTGAAAGAGGGCCGTAGTAGGGTGCTCCTATAGCGGGCATTAAAATCAGAATGACCGTTAAATGCATTTATGACCATATTTGTGTTTTTGGGTACCAGATGCACGGTTTCAATCACCAGGTGCACGGCTCTATTTCCTCCTCCAGCACTTGTCAAACAGTCCATAAAGCACCCAGGACGGCCCTGAGTGAAAGAGGGCCGTAGTAGGGTGCTCCTATAGCGGGCATTAAAATCAGAATGACCGTTTTAAATGCATTATGACCATATTTGTGTTTTTGGGTTACCGCTTGTATAGCAATCAGTATCCATCGTGAAATTTCAAAGTGTCCATAATGCACTCAGGTCGCCCCCGACAGAGAGAGGGCCGTAGTAGGGTGTTTCCATAGCGGGCATTAATATCAGAATGACCCTTAAATGCATTTAGGACCATATTTGAATTTTTGGGTTACCAGATGCACGTTTTCAATCACCAGGTGCACGGTTTCAATCACCAGGTGCACGGCTCTATTTCCTCCTCCAGCACTTGTCAAACAGTCCATAAAGCACCCAGGACGGCCCTGAGTGAAAGAGGGCCGTAGTAGGGTGCTCCTATAGCGGGCATTAAATCAGAATGACCGTTAAATGCATTTATGACCATATTTGTGTTTTTGGGTTACCAGATGCACGGTTTCAATCACCAGGTGCACGGCTCTATTTCCTCCTCCAGCACTTGTCAAACAGTCCATAAAGCACCCAGGACGGCCCTGAGTGAAAGAGGGCCGTAGTAGGGTGCTCCTATAGCGGGCATTAAAATCAGAATGACCGTTAAATGCATTTATGACCCATATTTGTGTTTTTGGGTTACCGCTTGTATAGCAATCAGTATCCATCGTGAAATTTCAAAGTGTCCATAATGCACTCAGGTCGCCCCCGACAGAGAGAGGGCCGTAGTAGGGTGTTTCCATAGCGGGCATTAATATCAGAATGACCCTTAAATGCATTTAGGACCATATTTGAATTTTTGGGTTACCAGATGCACGTTTTCAATCACCAGGTGCACGGTTTCAATCACCAGGTGCACGGCTCTATTTCCTCCTCCAGCACTTGTCAAACAGTCCATAAAGCACCCAGGACGGCCCTGAGTGAAAGAGGGCCGTAGTAGGGTGCTCCTATAGCGGGCATTAAAATCAGAATGACCGTTTTAAATGCATTTATGACCATATTTGTGTTTTTGGTTTACCAGATGCACGGTTTCATCACCAGGTGCACGGCTCTATTTCCTCCTCCAGCACTTGTCACAACAGTCCATAAAGCACCCAGGACGGCCCTGAGTGAAAGAGGGCCGTAGTAGGGTGCTCCTATAGCGGGCATAAAATCAGAATGACCGTTAAATGCATTTATGACCATATTTGTGTTTTTGGGTTACCAGATGCACGGTTTCAATCACCAGGTGCACGGCTCTATTTCCTCCTCCAGCACTTGTCAAACAGTCCATAAAGCACCCAGGACGGCCCTGAGTGAAAAGAGGGCCGTAGTAGGGTGCTCCTATAGCGGGCATTAAAATCAGAATGACCGTTAAATGCATTTATGACCATATTTGTGTTTTTGGGTTACCGCTTGTATAGCAATCAGTATCCATCGTGAAATTTCAAAGTGTCCATAATGCACTCAGGTCGCCCCCCGACAGAGAGAGGGCCGTAGTAGGGTGTTTCCATAGCGGGCATTAATATCAGAATGACCCTTAAATGCATTTAGGACCATATTTGAATTTTTGGGTTACCAGATGCACGTTTTCAATCACCAGGTGCACGGTTTCAATCACCAGGTGCACGGCTCTATTTCCTCCTCCAGCACTTGTCAAACAGTCCATAAAGCACCCAGGACGGCCCTGAGTGAAAGAGGGCCGTAGTAGGGTGCTCCTATAGCGGGCATTAAAATCAGAATGACCGTTAAATGCATTTATGACCATATTTGTGTTTTTGGGTTACCAGATGCACGGTTTCAATCACCAGGTGCACGGCTCTATTTCCTCCTCCAGCACTTGTCAAACAGTCCATAAAGCACCCAGGACGGCCCTGAGTGAAAGAGGGCCGTAGTAGGGTGCTCCTATAGCGGGCATTAAAATCAGAATGACCGTTAAATGCATTTATGACCATATTTGTGTTTTTGGGTTACCGCTTGTATAGCAATCAGTATCCATCGTGAAATTTCAAAGTGTCCATAATGCACTCAGGTCGCCCCCCGACAGAGAGAGGGCCGTAGTAGGGTGTTTCCATAGCGGGCATTAATATCAGAATGACCCCTTAAATGCATTTAGGACCATATTTGAATTTTTGGGTTACCAGATGCACGTTTTCAATCACCAGGTGCACGGTTTCAATCACCAGGTGCACGGCTCTATTTCCTCCTCCAGCACTTGTCAAACAGTCCATAAAGCACCCAGGACGGCCCTGAGTGAAAGAGGGCCGTAGTAGGGTGCTCCTATAGCGGGCATTAAAATCAGAATGACCGTTTTAAATGCATTTATGACCATATTTGTGTTTTTGGGTTACCAGATGCACGGTTTCAATCACCAGGTGCACGGCTCTATTTCCTCCTCCAGCACTTGTCAAACAGTCCATAAAGCACCCAGGACGGCCCTGAGTGAAAGAGGGCCGTAGTAGGGTGCTCCTATAGCGGGCATTAAAATCAGAATGACCGTTAATGCATTTATGACCATATTTGTGTTTTTGGGTTACCGCTTGTATAGCAATCAGTATCCATCGTGAAATTTCAAAGTGTCCATAATGCACTCAGGTCGCCCCCGACAGAGAGAGGGCCGTTAGTAGGGTGTTTCCATAGCGGGCATTAATATCAGAATGACCCCTTAAATGCATTTAGGACCATATTTGAATTTTTGGGTTACCAGATGCACGTTTTCAATCACCAGGTGCACGGTTTCAATCACCAGGTGCACGGCTCTATTTCCTCCTCCAGCACTTGTCAAACAGTCCATAAAGCACCCAGGACGGCCCTGAGTGAAAGAGGGCCGTAGTAGGGTGCTCCTATAGCGGGCATTAAAATCAGAATGACCGTTTAAATGCATTTATGACCATATTTGTGTTTTTGGGTTACCAGATGCACGGTTTCAATCACCAGGTGCACGGCTCTATTTCCTCCTCCAGCACTTGTCAAACAGTCCATAAAGCACCCAGGACGGCCCTGAGTGAAAGAGGGCCGTAGTAGGGTGCTCCTATAGCGGGCATTAAAATCAGAATGACCGTTAAATGCATTTATGACCATATTTGTGTTTTTGGGTTACCGCTTGTTATAGCAATCAGTATCCATCGTGAAATTTCAAAGTGTCCATAATGCACTCAGGTCGCCCCCGACAGAGAGAGGGCCGTAGTAGGGTGTTTCCATAGCGGGCATTAATATCAGAATGACCCTTAAATGCATTTAGGACCATATTTGAATTTTTGGGTTACCAGATGCACGTTTTCAATCACCAGGTGCACGGTTTCAATCACCAGGTGCACGGCTCTATTTCCTCCTCCAGCACTTGTCAAACAGTCCATAAAGCACCCAGGACGGCCCTGAGTGAAAGAGGGCCGTAGTAGGGTGCTCCTATAGCGGGCATTAAATCAGAATGACCGTTTAAATGCATTTATGACCATATTTGTGTTTTTGGGTTTACCAGATGCACGGTTTCAATCACCAGGTGCACGGCTCTATTTCCTCCTCCAGCACTTGTCAAACAGTCCATAAAGCACCCAGGACGGCCCTGAGTGAAAGAGGGCCGTAGTAGGGTGCTCCTATAGCGGGCATTAAAATCAGAATGACCGTTTAAAGCATTTATGACCATATTTGTGTTTTTGGGTTACCGCTTGTATAGCAATCAGTATCCATCGTGAAATTTCAAAGTGTCCATAATGCACTCAGGTCGCCCCCGACAGAGAGAGGGCCGTAGTAGGGTGTTTCCATAGCGGCTATTAATATCAGAATGACCCTTAAATGCATTTAGGACCATATTTGAATTTTTGGGTTACCAGATGCACGTTTTCAATCACCAGGTGCACGGTTTCAATCACCAGGTGCACGGCTCTATTTCCTCCTCCAGCACTTGTCAAACAGTCCATTAAAGCACCCAGGACGGCCCTGAGTGAAAGAGGGCCGTAGTAGGGTGCTCCTATAGCGGGCATTAAAATCAGAATGACCGTTAAATGCATTTATGACCATATTTGTGTTTTTGGGTTACCAGATGCACGGTTTCAATCACCAGGTGCACGGCTCTATTTCCTCCTCCAGCACTTGTCAAACAGTCCATAAAGCACCCAGGACGGCCCTGAGTGAAAGAGGGCCGTAGTAGGGTGCTCCTATAGCGGGCATTAAAATCAGAATGACCGTTAAATGCATTTATGACCATATTTGTGTTTTTGGGTTACCGCTTGTATAGCAATCAGTATCCATCGTGAAATTTCAAAGTGTCCATAATGCACTCAGGTCGCCCCCGACAGAGAGAGGGCCGTAGTAGGGTGTTTCCATAGCGGGCATTAATATCAGAATGACCCTTAAATGCATTTAGGACCATATTTGAATTTTTTGGGTTACCAGATGCACGTTTTCAATCACCAGGTGCACGGTTTCAATCACCAGGTGCACGGCTCTATTTCCTCCTCCAGCACTTGTCAAACAGTCCATAAAGCACCCAGGACGGCCCTGAGTGAAAGAGGGCCGTAGTAGGGTGCTCCTATAGCGGGCATTAAAATCAGAATGACCGTTAAATGCATTTATGACCATATTTGTGTTTTTGGGTTACCAGATGCACGGTTTCAATCACCAGGTGCACGGCTCTATTTCCTCCTCCAGCACTTGTCAAACAGTCCATAAAGCACCCAGGACGGCCCTGAGTGAAAGAGGGCCGTAGTAGGGTGCTCCTATAGCGGGCATTAAAATCAGAATGACCGTTAAATGCATTTATGACCATATTTGTGTTTTTGGGTTACCGCTTGTATAGCAATCAGTATCCATCGTGAAATTTCAAAGTGTCCATAATGCACTCAGGTCGCCCCCGACAGAGAGAGGGCCGTAGTAGGGTGTTTCCATAGCGGGCATTAATATCAGAATGACCCTTAAATGCATTTAGGACCATATTTGAATTTTTGGGTTACCAGATGCACGTTTTCAATCACCAGGTGCACGGTTTCAATCACCAGGTGCACGGCTCTATTTCCTCCTCCAGCACTTGTCAAACAGTCCATAAAGCACCCAGGACGGCCCTGAGTGAAAGAGGGCCGTAGTAGGGTGCTCCTATAGCGGGCATTAAAATCAGAATGACCGTTAAATGCATTTATGACCATATTTGTGTTTTTGGGTTACCAGATGCACGGTTTCAATCACCAGGTGCACGGCTCTATTTCCTCCTCCAGCACTTGTCAAACAGTCCATAAAGCACCCAGGACGGCCCTGAGTGAAAGAGGGCCGTAGTAGGGTGCTCCTATAGCGGGCATTAAAATCAGAATGACCGTTAAATGCATTTATGACCATATTTGTGTTTTTGGGTTACCGCTTGTATAGCAATCAGTATCCATCGTGAAATTTCAAAGTGTCCATAATGCACTCAGGTCGCCCCCGACAGAGAGAGGGCCGTAGTAGGGTGTTTCCATAGCGGGCATTAATATCAGAATGACCCTTAAATGCATTTAGGACCATATTTGAATTTTTGGGTTACCAGATGCACGTTTTCAATCACCAGGTGCACGGTTTCAATCACCAGGTGCACGGCTCTATTTCCTCCTCCAGCACTTGTCAAACAGTCCATAAAGCACCCAGGACGGCCCTGAGTGAAAGAGGGCCGTAGTAGGGTGCTCCTATAGCGGGCATTAAAATCAGAATGACCGTTAAATGCATTTATGACCATATTTGTGTTTTTGGGTTACCAGATGCACGGTTTCAATCACCAGGTGCACGGCTCTATTTCCTCCTCCAGCACTTGTCAAACAGTCCATAAAGCACCCAGGACGGCCCTGAGTGAAAGAGGGCCGTAGTAGGGTGCTCCTATAGCGGGCATTAAAATCAGAATGACCGTTAAATGCATTTATGACCATATTTGTGTTTTTGGGTTACCGCTTGTATAGCAATCAGTATCCATCGTGAAATTTCAAAGTGTCCATAATGCACTCAGGTCGCCCCCGACAGAGAGAGGGCCGTAGTAGGGTGTTTCCATAGCGGGCATTAATATCAGAATGACCCTTAAATGCATTTAGGACCATATTTGAATTTTTGGGTTACCAGATGCACGTTTTCAATCACCAGGTGCACGGTTTCAATCACCAGGTGCACGGCTCTATTTCCTCCTCCAGCACTTGTCAAACAGTCCATAAAGCACCCAGGACGGCCCTGAGTGAAAGAGGGCCGTAGTAGGGTGCTCCTATAGCGGGCATTAAAATCAGAATGACCGTTAAATGCATTTATGACCATATTTGTGTTTTTGGGTTACCAGATGCACGGTTTCAATCACCAGGTGCACGGCTCTATTTCCTCCTCCAGCACTTGTCAAACAGTCCATAAAGCACCCAGGACGGCCCTGAGTGAAAGAGGGCCGTAGTAGGGTGCTCCTATAGCGGGCATTAAAATCAGAATGACCGTTTAAATGCATTTATGACCATATTTGTGTTTTTGGGTTACCGCTTGTATAGCAATCAGTATCCATCGTGAAATTTCAAAGTGTCCATAATGCACTCAGGTCGCCCCCGACAGAGAGAGGGCCGTAGTAGTAGGGTGTTTCCATAGCGGGCATTAATATCAGAATGACCCTTAAATGCATTTAGGACCATATTTGAATTTTTGGGTTACCAGATGCACGTTTTCAATCACCAGGTGCACGGTTTCAATCACCAGGTGCACGGCTCTATTTCCTCCTCCAGCACTTGTCAAACAGTCCATAAAGCACCCAGGACGGCCCTGAGTGAAAGAGGGCCGTAGTAGGGTGCTCCTATAGCGGGCATTAAAATCAGAATGACCGTTAAATGCATTTATGACCATATTTGTGTTTTTGGGTTACCAGATGCACGGTTTCAATCACCAGGTGCACGGCTCTATTTCCTCCTCCAGCACTTGTCAAACAGTCCATAAAGCACCCAGGACGGCCCTGAGTGAAAGAGGGCCGTAGTAGGGTGCTCCTATAGCGGGCATTAAAATCAGAATGACCGTTAAATGCATTTATGACCATATTTGTGTTTTTGGGTTACCGCTTGTATAGCAATCAGTATCCATCGTGAAATTTCAAAGTGTCCATAATGCACTCAGGTCGCCCCCCGACAGAGAGAGGGCCGTAGTAGTAGGGTGTTTCCATAGCGGGCATTAATATCAGAATGACCCTTAAATGCATTTAGGACCATATTTGAATTTTTGGGTTACCAGATGCACGTTTTCAATCACCAGGTGCACGGTTTCAATCACCAGGTGCACGGCTCTATTTCCTCCTCCAGCACTTGTCAAACAGTCCATAAAGCACCCAGGACGGCCCTGAGTGAAAGAGGGCCGTAGTAGGGTGCTCCTATAGCGGGCATTAAAATCAGAATGACCGTTAAATGCATTTATGACCATATTTGTGTTTTTGGGTTACCAGATGCACGGTTTCAATCACCAGGTGCACGGCTCTATTTCCTCCTCCAGCACTTGTCAAACAGTCCATAAAGCACCCAGGACGGCCCTGAGTGAAAGAGGGCCGTAGTAGGGTGCTCCTATAGCGGGCATTAAAATCAGAATGACCGTTTAAATGCATTTATGACCATATTTGTGTTTTTGGGTTACCAGATGCACGGTTTCAATCACCAGGTGCACGGCTCTATTTCCTCCTCCAGCACTTGTCAAACAGTCCATAAAGCACCCAGGACGGCCCTGAGTGAAAGAGGGCCGTAGTAGGGTGCTCCTATAGCGGGGCATTAAAATCAGAATGACCGTTTAAATGCATTTATGACCATATTTGTGTTTTTGGGTTACCGCTTGTATAGCAATCAGTATCCATCGTGAAATTTCAAAGTGTCCATAATGCACTCAGGTCGCCCCCGACAGAGAGAGGGCCGTAGTAGGGTGTTTCCATAGCGGGCATTAATATCAGAATGACCCTTAAATGCATTTAGGACCATATTTGAATTTTTGGGTTACCAGATGCACGTTTTCAATCACCAGGTGCACGGTTTCAATCACCAGGTGCACGGCTCTATTTCCTCCTCCAGCACTTGTCAAACAGTCCATAAAGCACCCAGGACGGCCCTGAGTGAAAGAGGGCCGTAGTAGGGTGCTCCTATAGCGGGCATTAAAATCAGAATGACCGTTAAATGCATTTATGACCATATTTGTGTTTTTGGGTTACCAGATGCACGGTTTCAATCACCAGGTGCACGGCTCTATTTCCTCCTCCAGCACTTGTCAAACAGTCCATAAAGCACCCAGGACGGCCCTGAGTGAAAGAGGGGCCGTAGTAGGGTGCTCCTATAGCGGGCATTAAAATCAGAATGACCGTTAAATGCATTTATGACCATATTTGTGTTTTTGGGTTACCGCTTGTATAGCAATCAGTATCCATCGTGAAATTTCAAAGTGTCCATAATGCACTCAGGTCGCCCCCGACAGAGAGAGGGCCGTAGTAGGGTGTTTCCATAGCGGGCATTAATATCAGAATGACCCTTAAATGCATTTAGGACCATATTTGAATTTTTGGGTTACCAGATGCACGTTTTCAATCACCAGGTGCACGGTTTCAATCACCAGGTGCACGGCTCTATTTCCTCCTCCAGCACTTGTCAAACAGTCCATAAAGCACCCAGGACGGCCCTGAGTGAAAGAGGGCCGTAGTAGGGTGCTCCTATAGCGGGCATTAAAATCAGAATGACCGTTTAAATGCATTTATGACCATATTTGTGTTTTTGGGTTACCAGATGCACGGTTTCAATCACCAGGTGCACGGCTCTATTTCCTCCTCCAGCACTTGTCAAACAGTCCATAAAGCACCCAGGACGGCCCTGAGTGAAAGAGGGCCGTAGTAGGGTGCTCCTATAGCGGGCATTAAAATCAGAATGACCGTTAAATGCATTTATGACCATATTTGTGTTTTTGGGTTACCAGATGCACGGTTTCAATCACCAGGTGCACGGCTCTATTTCCTCCTCCAGCACTTGTCAAACAGTCCATAAAGCACCCAGGACGGCCCTGAGTGAAAGAGGGCCGTAGTAGGGTGCTCCTATAGCGGGCATTAAAATCAGAATGACCGTTAAATGCATTTATGACCATATTTGTGTTTTTGGGTTACCGCTTGTATAGCAATCAGTATCCATCGTGAAATTTCAAAGTGTCCATAATGCACTCAGGTCGCCCCCCGACAGAGAGAGGGCCGTAGTAGGGTGTTTCCATAGCGGGCATTAATATCAGAATGACCCTTAAATGCATTTAGGACCATATTTGAATTTTTGGGTTACCAGATGCACGTTTTCAATCACCAGGTGCACGGTTTCAATCACCAGGTGCACGGCTCTATTTCCTCCTCCAGCACTTGTCAAACAGTCCATAAAGCACCCAGGACGGCCCTGAGTGAAAGAGGGCCGTAGTAGGGTGCTCCTATAGCGGGCATTAAAATCAGAATGACCGTTAAATGCATTTATGACCATATTTGTGTTTTTGGGTTACCAGATGCACGGTTTCAATCACCAGGTGCACGGCTCTATTTCCTCCTCCAGCACTTGTCAAACAGTCCATAAAGCACCCAGGACGGCCCTGAGTGAAAGAGGGCCGTAGTAGGGTGCTCCTATAGCGGGCATTAAAATCAGAATGACCGTTAAATGCATTTATGACCATATTTGTGTTTTTGGGTTACCAGATGCACGGTTTCAATCACCAGGTGCACGGCTCTATTTCCTCCTCCAGCACTTGTCAAACAGTCCATAAAGCACCCAGGACGGCCCTGAGTGAAAGAGGGCCGTAGTAGGGTGCTCCTATAGCGGGCATTAAAATCAGAATGACCGTTTAAATGCATTTATGACCATATTTGTGTTTTTGGGTTACCGCTTGTATAGCAATCAGTATCCATCGTGAAATTTCAAGTGTCCATAATGCACTCAGGTCGCCCCCGACAGAGAGAGGGCCGTAGTAGGGTGTTTCCATAGCGGGCATTAATATCAGAATGACCCTTAAATGCATTTAGGACCATATTTGAATTTTTGGGTTACCAGATGCACGTTTTCAATCACCAGGTGCACGGTTTCAATCACCAGGTGCACGGCTCTATTTCCTCCTCCAGCACTTGTCAAACAGTCCATAAAGCACCCAGGACGGCCCTGAGTGAAAGAGGGCCGTAGTAGGGTGCTCCTATAGCGGGCATTAAAATCAGAATGACCGTTAAATGCATTTATGACCATATTTGTGTTTTTGGGTTACCAGATGCACGGTTTCAATCACCAGGTGCACGGCTCTATTTCCTCCTCCAGCACTTGTCAAACAGTCCATAAAGCACCCAGGACGGCCCTGAGTGAAAGAGGGCCGTAGTAGGGTGCTCCTATAGCGGGCATTAAAATCAGAATGACCGTTAAATGCATTTATGACCATATTTGTGTTTTTGGGTTACCGCTTGTATAGCAATCAGTATCCATCGTGAAATTTCAAAGTGTCCATAATGCACTCAGGTCGCCCCCGACAGAGAGAGGGCCGTAGTAGGGTGTTTCCATAGCGGGCATTAATATCAGAATGACCCTTAAATGCATTTAGGACCATATTTGAATTTTTGGGTTACCAGATGCACGTTTTCAATCACCAGGTGCACGGTTTTCAATCACCAGGTGCACGGCTCTATTTCCTCCTCCAGCACTTGTCAAACAGTCCATAAAGCACCCAGGACGGCCCTGAGTGAAAGAGGGCCGTAGTAGGGTGCTCCTATAGCGGGCATTAAAATCAGAATGACCGTTAAATGCATTTATGACCATATTTGTGTTTTTGGGTTACCAGATGCACGGTTTCAATCACCAGGTGCACGGCTCTATTTCCTCCTCCAGCACTTGTCAAACAGTCCATAAAGCACCCAGGACGGCCCTGAGTGAAAGAGGGCCGTAGTAGGGTGCTCCTATAGCGGGCATTAAAATCAGAATGACCGTTTTAAATGCATTTATGACCATATTTGTGTTTTTGGGTTACCGCTTGTATAGCAATCAGTATCCATCGTGAAATTTCAAAGTGTCCATAATGCACTCAGGTCGCCCCCGACAGAGAGAGGGCCGTAGTAGGGTGTTTCCATAGCGGGCATTAATATCAGAATGACCCTAAATGCATTTAGGACCATATTTGAATTTTTGGGTTACCAGATGCACGTTTTCAATCACCAGGTGCACGGTTTTCAATCACCAGGTGCACGGCTCTATTTCCTCCTCCAGCACTTGTCAAACAGTCCATAAAGCACCCAGGACGGCCCTGAGTGAAAGAGGGCCGTAGTAGGGTGCTCCTATAGCGGGCATTAAAATCAGAATGACCGTTAAATGCATTTATGACCATATTTGTGTTTTTGGGTTACCAGATGCACGGTTTCAATCACCAGGTGCACGGCTCTATTTCCTCCTCCAGCACTTGTCAAACAGTCCATAAAGCACCCAGGACGGCCCTGAGTGAAAGAGGGCCGTAGTAGGGTGCTCCTATAGCGGGCATTAAAATCAGAATGACCGTTAAATGCATTTATGACCATATTTGTGTTTTTGGGTTACCGCTTGTATAGCAATCAGTATCCATCGTGAAATTTCAAAGTGTCCATAATGCACTCAGGTCGCCCCCGACAGAGAGAGGGCCGTAGTAGGGTGTTTCCATAGCGGGCATTAATATCAGAATGACCCTTAAATGCATTTAGGACCATATTTGAATTTTTGGGTTACCAGATGCACGTTTTCAATCACCAGGTGCACGGTTTCAATCACCAGGTGCACGGCTCTATTTCCTCCTCCAGCACTTGTCAAACAGTCCATAAAGCACCCAGGACGGCCCTGAGTGAAAGAGGGCCGTAGTAGGGTGCTCCTATAGCGGGCATTAAATCAGAATGACCGTTAAATGCATTTATGACCATATTTGTGTTTTTGGGTTACCAGATGCACGGTTTCAATCACCAGGTGCACGGCTCTATTTCCTCCTCCAGCACTTGTCAAACAGTCCATAAAGCACCCAGGACGGCCCTGAGTGAAAGAGGGCCGTAGTAGGGTGCTCCTATAGCGGGCATTAAAATCAGAATGACCGTTAAATGCATTTATGACCATATTTGTGTTTTTGGTTACCGCTTGTATAGCAATCAGTATCCATCGTGAAATTTCAAAGTGTCCATAATGCACTCAGGTCGCCCCCGACAGAGAGAGGGCCGTAGTAGGGTGTTTCCATAGCGGGCATTAATATCAGAATGACCCTTAAATGCATTTAGGACCATATTTGAATTTTTGGGTTACCAGATGCACGTTTCAATCACCAGGTGCACGGTTTCAATCACCAGGTGCACGGCTCTATTTCCTCCTCCAGCACTTGTCAAACAGTCCATAAAGCACCCAGGACGGCCCTGAGTGAAAGAGGGCCGTAGTAGGGTGCTCCTATAGCGGGCATTAAAATCAGAATGACCGTTAAATGCATTTATGACCATATTTGTGTTTTTGGGTTACCAGATGCACGGTTTCAATCACCAGGTGCACGGCTCTATTTCCTCCTCCAGCACTTGTCAAACAGTCCATAAAGCACCCAGGACGGCCCTGAGTGAAAGAGGGCCGTAGTAGGGTGCTCCTATAGCGGGCATTAAAATCAGAATGACCGTTAAATGCATTTATGACCATATTTGTGTTTTTGGGTTACCGCTTGTATAGCAATCAGTATCCATCGTGAAATTTCAAAGTGTCCATAATGCACTCAGGTCGCCCCCCGACAGAGAGAGGGCCGTAGTAGGGTGTTTCCATAGCGGGCATTAATATCAGAATGACCCTTAAATGCATTTAGGACCATATTTGAATTTTGGGTTACCAGATGCACGTTTTCAATCACCAGGTGCACGGTTTCAATCACCAGGTGCAAGGCTCTATTTCCTCCTCCAGCACTTGTCAAACAGTCCATAAAGCACCCAGGACGGCCCTGAGTGAAAGAGGGCCGTAGTAGGGTGCTCCTATAGCGGGCATTAAATCAGAATGACCGTTAAATGCATTTATGACCATATTTGTGTTTTTGGGGTTACCAGATGCACGGTTTCAATCACCAGGTGCACGGCTCTATTTCCTCCTCAGCACTTGTCAAACAGTCCATAAAGCACCCAGGACGGCCCTGAGTGAAAGAAGAGGGCCGTAGTAGGGTGCTCCTATAGCGGGCATTAAAATCAGAATGACGTTAAATGCATTTATGACCATATTGTGTTTTTGGGGTACCAGATGCGCGGTGTCAATCACCAGGTGAACGGCTCTATTTCCTCCTCCAGCACTTTGTCAAACAGTCATAAAGCACCCAGGAGGCCTGAGTGAAAGAGGGCCGTAGTAGGGTGCTCCTATAGCGGGCATTAAAATCAGAATGACCGTAAATGCATTTATGACCATATTGTGTTTGGGTTACCGCTGTATAGCAATCGTATCATCGTGAAATTTCAAAGTGTCATAAGCACTCAGGTCGCCCCCGACAGAGAGAGGGACG
>NW_022264180.1:0-33820 GCF_002021735.2 Oncorhynchus kisutch | reverse complement strand
TTCCCCATTACAGAAGCACACGAGGGAGTCTGTAACTTCCATTTCAAAATGTCCACTCGAGCAGTGCTCGAGACCCAAGAACTGAGCATGCGTAAAACCCTTCGCTTGATATGCTTTTCTAAGTGCTGAGGATGATGTGATGAGATTGGGCACTGCGTCTTTGTTGACAGTGCATATATTTGTTGTTGTTAGTTAGATATACAAGCAAGTTACAACTGCACACCCAATGCGAACAAGCCACCCCGACCAGTTTACAGCTAATTTACAGCTAATGCTAGTTAGCTAAATCAATGGAGAGAAACCTCTGCACGAGACCTCAGCCATCCACACCTTGGGCTTATTGGGCTTATTTTGGACAGATTTTGGCGAGAGTGAAACCTCTCACTTCGCCTCTTTCTCCCAAGTCCCTCCACCTACCACTCACAACAACAAAGATGAGAGATCAGTTCTTCCTCTGACAAACGGTTTCAACTCGCAATTTGAATTTGAGGTTTGGTCCAAAATAATCAGTGGACACTTGAAAATCATGTGGACACTTGAAACACATGGAGACCTTATCGTACTGTAATAGAATAAAAGTTAACCTTTCAAACCATGCCTGGGGCTCCAGAGTGGCGCAGCGGTGTAAGGCACTGCGTCACAGTGATATAATCGTCACTACAGACCCTGGTTCAATCCTGGGCTGATCACAACCGGTCGTGATCGGGAGTCCATCAGGCGCTGCATAGTTGTCCCAGCATTGTTCTGGTTTGGCAGTTGTAGGCCGTCATTGTAAATAAGAATTTGTATTTAACTGACTTGCCTAGTTAAATAAAGGTAAAATACAACCCGTTCTCATTCTGAGAAATAAGTAGGAGAGGACAGAAGGGTGACGGACAGAAGCTGGAGACGGACAGAAGGGTGTGTCATAACAAATCTGTTTGCCTTGGGATAATTTCCACAAGCTCTGAATTCAGTTAACATCACCCCTCCGGTCTCTCCCATCACCTCTCCTGTCTCTCCATCACCCCTCCTGTCTATCCCATCACCCCTCCTGTCTCTCCCATCACCCCTCCTGTCTCTCCTATCACCCCTCCTGTCTCTCCATCACCCCTCCTGTCTATCCTATCACCCCTCCTGTCTCTCCTATCACCTCTCCTGTCTATCCCATCACCCTTCCTGTCTCTCCTATCACCCCTCCTCTCTCCTCTCCTCTCTATCCCATCACCCTCCTGTCTCTCCTAGCACCCCTCCTCTCTCCTATCACCTCTCCTGTCGATCCCATAACCCCTCCTGTCTATCCTATCACCTCTCCCGTCTATCCCATCACCTCTCCCGTCTATCCCATCACCTCTCCCGTCTATCCCATCACCTCTCCCGTCTATCCATCACCTCTCCCGTCTATCCTATCACCTCTCCCGTCTATCCTATCACCACTCCCGTCTATCCTATCACCCCTCCCGTCTATCCTATCACCCCTCCATCTATCCTATCACCCCTCCCGTCTATCATATCACCCCTCCCGTCTATCCTATCACCCCTCCCGTCTATCCTATCACCACTCCCGTCTCTCCTATCACCCCCTGCCTCTCCTATCACCCTCCTGGTTCTCCTATCACCCCCTGTCTCTCCTATCACCCCCCCCCGTCTCTCCTATCACCCCCCCCAGTCTCTCCTATCACCCCCCTCGTCTCTCCTATCACCCCTCCCTATCACCCCTTCTGTCTATCCCTATCACCCACTCCTGTCTATCCTATCACCCCTCCTGTCTCTCCCATCACCCCTCCTATCACCCCTCCTCTCTCCTATCACCTCTTCTGGCTCTCCTATCACCCCTCTCCCTCCTGTCTCTAATATCACCCCTCCTCTCTCTCCTATCACCCCTCCCTCTCTCCTATAACCCTCCTCTCTCCTATCACCCCTCCTCTCTCCCTATCACCTCTCCTCTCTCCTCTCCTCTCTTCTATCACCTCTCCTCTCTCCTATCACCCCCCCTGTCTCTCCTATCACCCCTCCTGTCTCTCCTATCACCTATCTTGCCTCTCCCATCACCCATCCTGTTTCTCCCATCACCCCTCCTATCACCTTTTCTGTCTCTCCTATCACCCCTCCTGTCTCTCCTATCACCCCTCCTCTATCACCCCTCCTCTCTCCTATCACCCCTCATCTCTCTCCTATCACCTCTCCTCTCTCCTATCACCCATCCTCTCACCTCTCCTCTCTCCTATCACCTCTCATCTCTCCTATCACCCCTCTTCTCTCTCCTATCACCCCTCGCTCTCCTCTATCACACCTCATCTCCTCTATCACCCCTCCTCTCTCTCCTATCACCCCTCCTCTCTCTCTATCACCCATCCTGTCTCTCCTATCACCCCTCCTCTATCACCCCTCCTCTCTCCTATCACCCCTCCTCTCTCTCCTATCACCTCTTCTGTCTCTCCTATCACCCCTCCTGTCTCTCCTATCACCCCTCCTCTATCACCCCTCCTCTCCTCTATCACCCCTCATCTCCTCTATCACCCCTCCTCTCTCTCCTATCACCCCTCCTCTCACCTCTCCTCTCTCCTATCACCTCTCATCTATCCTATCACCCCCCCTCTCTCTCCTATCACCCCTCCTCTCTCCTCTATCACCCCTCATCTCCTCTATCACCCCTCCTCTCTCTCCCATCACCCCTCCTATCACCCCTCCTCTCTCCTATCACCTCTTCTGGCTCTCCTATCACCCCTCCTGTCTCTCCTATCACCCCTCCTCTCTCTCCTATCACCCCTCCTCTCTCCTATCTCCTATCACCCCTCCTCTCTCCTATCACCTCTCCTCTCTCCTCTCCTCTCTCCTATCACCTCTCCTCTCTCCTATCACCCCCCCTGTCTCTCCTATCACCCCTCCTGTCTCTCCTATCACCCATCTTGCCTCTCCCATCACCCATCCTGTTTCTCCCATCCACCCCTCCTATCACCTCTTCTGTCTCTCCTATCACCCCTCCTGTCTCTCCTATCACCCCTCCTCTATCACCCCTCCTCTCTCCTATCACCCCTCATCTCTCTCCTATCACCTCTCCTCTCTCCTATCACCCCCTCCTCTCACCTCTCCTCTCTCCTATCACCTCTCCTATCACCCCTCCTCTCACCCCTCCTCTCTCCTCTATCACCCCTCATCTCCTCTATCACCCCTCATCTCTCTATCACCCCTCCTCTCTCTCCTATCACCCCCTCCTCTCTCTCCTATCACCCATCCTCTCTCCTCTATCACCCCTCCTCTCTCCTCTATCACCCCTCCTCTCCTCTATCACCTCTCATCTCTCCTATCACCCCTCCTGTCTCTCCTATCACCTATCTTGCCTCTCCCATCCTGTTTCTCCCATCACCCCTCCTAGCACCCCTCCTCTCTCCTATCACCCCTCCTCTCTCTCCTATCACCCCTCCTCTCACATCACCTCTCACATCACCTCTCCTCTCTATCCCCTCACCCCCCCTGTCTCTCCTATTACCTCTTCTGTCATTCCCATCTGTTACGCACGCCTCTATGAAGAGGGAACGCAACACCCTGCTACAATTAAACTCTCCGTGAAGCGAAAAAGGTATGGAATGTAGGTGCGAGTAAGGATGACAACAGGCAGAATGTGGTACCGTTTACAAGGACTTTATTCCTTTACACGGTAATATGGGGAAAAGGGGCTGGACAGAACCAAAGCAAAGAAAGTAAATCTCAAAGCCCCCCCCCCCCCCCCTCCTATCTTACCTGCCTACCCACTACTTACCTAATTTAGCACCACCTGGTGCCCTAACCAAAATACAGGGGGCGGTCCGCCCAGGTCTTACCTAGTGTGCCTAGACAATGAATATACTACGGGTATATGTATGCCCGCGGGCCTCTAGCCTAAACACTCCCAAGGTGCCTTCCCCTTTCCCCCTGGGAACAAATGAAACAGAATATTAAACAATTTCACAAACAAACTAAGAAACAAAGGACATCAAATAAGCTCTATCTGAGCAACAAACTCACAAAACATACCAACTTCCCAGCAATGAACTCCCAGCGAAATCAACCTCTATCAAAATCTCTCTCAGCAATCCCTACCTCCAAAACTCTAGCAAATCTCTCTAGCAAAATCTCTGCAATGACCTCCCAGAAAATCTCTGCAATGACCTCCCAGAAAAACTCTAGCAAATCTCTCTAGCAAAATCACTGCAATGACCTCCCAGAAAAATCAACCTCTAAAAATCTCTCTCTCCTGAACAGAACACCGGCTTTTATATAGCTTCAGATTGAATGGGTAATTGGAGACAGCTGTGTCTTGATGAGGGGGCGGGGTCAGCTCTCCAATTAGCCCTGGAGTTGACCAATCAGCTCCTTGAGGGATTTCAGGTAGCCATTTCCTGAAATAAACACATGCAAATACACAAACTACAACACATAAACTGGGGAACGTAACACCATCACACCTCCTGTCTCTCCTATCACCCCTCCTGTCTCCTATCACCTCTCCTGTCTATCCCATCACCCATCCTGACTCTCCTGTCACGCCTCTTGTCCCTTCCGTAGTTACACAATCCTGAGACATGATAAATACGGCCCTGAGTTGAGTCTGTTAATGCAGCACATTCTTTAGATTTGACATACAGTTTGCATATTCCACAACAACAACAGTGAAAGTTAAAGATGAAAAGAGGAACGTATGGTGAAAGAAAAGGAGAAGTGGAAGACTGGTCAGGATTATAAGGACTCCCCCTGACACTCCACTGTGGAACCATGTGACTTATTTGAAGTCCGATAGCATTTCTTGTAAAACAGCTTATCTTCATTGACCTACAGCAGGCCCCACAAGGCCTTACAATAAGCTAGCTAGCAACCCTACCAAAGGCTAGTTACAATAGCCACTCTAAATTAAGCTAGCGTCCCTACAAGCTAGCTAAAATGGACCCTATCCTCAATTAGCCATGGATGGAGATAGAGATTTGGACTTGTGGTTCTACTTAATTCTCTGTACTGGCCAATGACTATAATGGCGATTCTGATCTAACCATTAACTCATACATATTTGTGCGCCTGGATGGAAGTTCAATATGTAGCTAGATGTGGAAGGCTAATGTTAACTAGCTGACGTTGCCCATGAATGGAAATTAGGATAGCGAGCAAGCATTTTATCCAGGTAGCCTAGGACAACAAAAATTGAAAGCCTGTTCTGTATGACAGAGTGATAGACCGTTTCATTAACATGAATGAGAGGAGGATGGTATTGGTGTTTCTCTACAAGTAGGGTGAGTCAACGTGTTTTTCTACTTGTACGCAAGGTATATATCAGCCAAGCCCCGCCCCTAATTATAATGAGTTGCACCTGGAGACAGATACATACACCTGGGTTAATGAAGACATGCACATCACACATGTAAATGTAAAGTAACACTGTATTTCCTCAACACATGGTTCAACTGTACTTGTTTATATCATGGATGGTCAGTCCTTGTAGTAGCCATAGCTCTGTCTATGAACTTGAGAGTGGTTACATTTCTCCAGGCCTGTACCTCATATCTCTACCAAAACAGTAGCGGCGAGTGCTTTGCTATTGTTTCTTTTAGATATCAACTGGTATGTTCAGATTCAATTAAAACAGTTTAGTTGTGGTTAATGGTGGTTATGAGGAGGGGACAGAACTGAAACCATTGTTGTGTTCCATGTGGTAAAGTAGTCACCCATAGTCACCCATTGTTTGTTTAGTGCATCACTGTCTGTCAGTGTGCAGACACTTCAGTTAGATGGATCTTTGTGGAGGTCTTTTTAACAATGCTGGTCATGCATCTTGTTGACGTTCATCGTAGGACACCTCACATTACACACACTCACTGCCAAAACATTTTATGATGAAATCATGTGATTTCACATCACACATCCCTGCCCCGTCCCTCCAATCTCCCATCACCCTTCCTGTTTCTCCTATCACCCCTTCCGTCTCTCCTATCACCCCTCTCGTCTCTCCTTTCACCCCTCTTGTCTCTCCTATCACCCCTCTTGTCTCTCCTATCTCCCTCTTGTCTCTCCTATCTCCCTCTAGTCTCTCCTATCTCCCTCTCGTCTCTCCTATCTCCCTCTCGTCTCTCCTATCCCCCCTCTCGTCTCTCCAATCGCCCCCTCCTGTCTCCCCTGTCTCCTATCACCCCTCCTGTCTCTCCTATCTCCCTCTCGTCTCTCCTGTCACCCCTCTCGTCTCTCCTATCACCCCTCTCGTCTCTCCTTTCACCCCTCTTGTCTCTCCTATCACCCCTCTCGTCTCTCCTATCTCCCTCTCGTCTCTCCTATCCCCCCTCTCGTCTCTCCAATCTCCCCTCCTGTCTCCCCTGTCTCCTATCACCCCTCCTGTCTCTCCTATCACCCCTTACATCTCTCCTATCACCCCTCTCGTCTCTCCTATCACCTCTCACAACTCTCCAATCACCCCTCCCATCTCTCCTTTCACCCCCCTTGTCTCTCCTATCACCCCTATCTTCTCTCCTGGATCTCCTATCACCTCTCCATACTCTCCTATCACCCCTCTTGTCTGACCTATCATCCCTCATCTCTCCTATCACCCCTCTTGTCCCTCCTATCACCCCTCCCGTCCATTCCTATCACCCCTGCTGTCCATTCCTATCACCTCTCCTGTCCCTCCTATCACCCCTCCCGTCCCTCCTATCACCCATCCTGTCTCTCCTATCACCTCGCCATACTCTCCTATCACCCCTCTCGTCTGTCCTATCACCCCTCTCGTCTTTCCTAGCATCCCTCATCTCTCCTATCACCCCTCTTGTCCCTCCTATCACCCCTCCCCGTCCATTTCTATCACCCCTCCTGTCTCTCCTATCACCTCTCCATACTCTCCTATCACCCCTCTTGTCGGTCCTATCACCCCTCTCGTCTGTCCTATCATCCCTCATCTCTCCTATCACCCCTCGTGTCCTTCCTATCACCCCTCCCCGTCCATTCCTATCACCCTTCCTGTCTCTCCTATCACCACTCTTGTCCCTCCTATCACCCCTCCCTGTCAATTCCTATCACCCTTCCTGTCTCTCCTATCACCCCTGCCGCCGTCCCTCCAATCTCCCATCACCCTTCCTGTTCTCCTATCACCCCTTCCTGTTCTCCTATCACCCCTTCCGTCTCTCCTATCACCCCTCTCGTCTCTCCTTTCACCCCTCTTATCTCTCCTATCTCCCTCTCGTCTCTCCTATCTCCCCTCTCGTCTCTCCTTTCACCCCTCTTGTCTCTCCTATCACCCCTCTCGTCTTTCCTATCTCCCTCTCGTCTGTCCTATCACCCCTCTCGTCTTTCCTATCATCCCTCA
Organism: Oncorhynchus kisutch; assembly: GCF_002021735.2. Classification (NCBI taxonomy): domain Eukaryota; kingdom Metazoa; phylum Chordata; class Actinopteri; order Salmoniformes; family Salmonidae; genus Oncorhynchus; species Oncorhynchus kisutch. The sequence continues at coordinate 26,523 of NW_022264180.1, read as the reverse complement.
TCTCTCCTATCACCCCTCTTGTCCCTCCTATCACCCCTCCCCGTCCATTCCTATCACCCCTCCTGTCCATTCCTATCACCCCTCCTGTCTCTCCTATCACCTCTCCATACTCTCCTATCACCCCTCTTGTCGGTCCTATCACCCCTCTCGTCTGTCCTATCATCCCTCATCTCTCCTATCACCCCTCTTGTCCTTCCTATCACCCCTCCCCGTCCATTCCTATCACCCTTCCTGTCTCTCCTATCACCACTCTTGTCCCTCCTATCACCCCTCCCTGTCAATTCCTATCACCCTTCCTGTCTCTCCTATCACCCTTGCCGCCGTCCCTCCAATCTCCCATCACCCTTCCTGTTCTCCTATCACCCCTTCCGTCTCTCCTATCACCCCTTCCGTCTCTCCTATCACCCCTCTCGTATCTCCTTTCACCCCTCTTATCTCTCCTATCACCCCTCTTGTCTCTCCTATCTCCCTCTCGTCTCTCCTATCTCCCTCTCGTCTCTCCTATCCCCCCTCTCGTCTCTCCTTTCACCCCTCTTGTCTCTCCCATCACCCCTCTCGTCTCTCCTATCTCCCTCTCGTCTCTCCTATCCCCCCTCTCGTCTCTCCAATCGCCCCTCCTGTCTCCCATCACCCCTCCTGTCCCTCCTATCATCCCTCCTATCTCTCTCATCATCCCACCCATTTCTCCTTCCACCCCTCCTGGCCCTGCCATAGGTTTACATTCCTGAAAACAATAGCAGTATACTTTGCTCAAACCACTGCCAGTTCATGTCCTTAAAGATTACTGTTCTAATGTGGTTAGCCAAAAAGATTACAAGATAATTGACAGTGTCATCATATGATCAAAAGGCTAAACACATCCTAGATCAGCACTTCTCCTCTGAGACGTGACAAATACGGGCCCTGACTTGAGTCTGCTAATGCAGCACATTCTTTAGATTTGACATACAGTTTGCATATTCCACAACAACAACAAGGATAGTGAAAGATAAAAAGAGGAACGTATGGTGAAAGAAAAGGAGAAGTGGAAGACTGGTCAGGATTATAAGGACTCCCCCTAACACTCCACTGTGGTACCATGTGAATTATTTGAAGTCAAATACAATTTCTTGTAAACAGGTGATCTTTCTTGACCTAGAGTAGGCCCCACAAGGCCTTACAATAAGCTAGCTATTGACCTTACAAAAGGCTAGCTAGCAAGCCTACAATAGGCTAGACATAAAGGGGCTTTTTTTCTATCAGTGTGGATAGTTATTCAGGGTCTTGTGTGGGAAATGTGGGTCGTAATCTTTCTCAATAGGTATTTCTAGGGGAAACTTCACACGTGTGCTTTTGCTTGTTCTTTGAGGTCTAGGCCAAGTTACTGTGAAAGCACTGGGATTCCTCGCATCCTATCTCCTCTCCTCCTTGTCAACCCTATTAGAAGAGAAGGTCAAGGTCCCTCCACTTGGAACATATTATCCAATGAGTTTTGTGAAGGGGTCGAGGAGAGAGGATGCAAGGACTGAAGGAAAGATTAATTGAGACAGAGCTAAGATCTCCACAGTTTCAGAGATTTAAAAGGGAAATTCAATTAAAACATAATATGATTGAATATCAAGGGGGAAGAAGAACTTCCACATAGTGTATTATGATTATAGTCATTAACTCTCATTGTCTTAGCACAACAGAATATACACATACATACCAGTATCTATAGTCATTAACTCTCATTGTCTTAGCACAACAGAATATACACATACATACCAGTATCTATAGTCATTAACTCTCATTGTCTTAGTACAGCAGAATATACACATACATACCAGTATCTATAGTCATTAACTCTCATTGTCTTAGTACAGCAGAATATACACATACATACCAGTATCTATAGTCATTAACTCTCATTGTCTTAGCACAACCGATTGCACATGGCATCCACCTACATGAACTATTACACAACTCTATAGCTCTACTCTATTACACAGGAGGAGAGAAAGCATCACAAAGATCCTTAGATCAGCCTTTCTTAAAGTATGGGTCGCGACGTGTAAGAGTAAATATATAATTATTTAATTGATTACTGGAATTGATTTGGCCAAGTGCAATTGCACTCACTGTTCAGTGCGCTCTCTGCTTAGCAACGCTCTCTGCTTAGCAACGCTCTCTGCTTAGCAACGGTCTCTGCTTAGCAACGGTCTCTGCTTACCAACGCTCTCTGCTTAGCAACGCTCTCTGCTTAGCAACGGTCTCTGCTCAGTTTAGCAGCTGCATGTGTGGGAGATGCCCGTGTGTTTCGCAGGTTACCGGATCCTTTTTTCTGCAGTTTTCTTGAAGATCCCTCCGAAACCCACAAGCTTCAGCGCTGTCGTTCAGCAGCAGATGATGTGCTGTCAGCCACTGACTTGTCATTCCCACTCGCCATCAAGTCCTGACTGAGGTCAATCATCATGAAACGCAAATACAGCGATGAGTTTCTTCTCTTGGTTTCATAAAAATAACGAGGCGCGCCCACAATGTGTTTTGTGTGGGGAAGTGCTTAGTAATGAGTCTCTCAAAACGAACAAGTTAATATAATCACACGTCCTGACCAAACATCCACAGAAATAAGGGAGTACTCTCTCTCATAGTAGTAGATGCGAGTTTCTCTTTCAAACAATCCCCTGGGCTTGTACACAGCTAATAGCTAACGTTAGCCAAAGCAAGCTAGATAGCTACCCTAACAGTACAGATGAAGATGAAAATTGATCAGGCCTACTGTACAACTTACTGTACAAATTATTGTTGAAAACAGGTCTAGGTTGGAACTGTTGCTGTTAAAATACAAGTAATTATTTTCATTCTGAACTGGAATAAACTGATTGAAGCATAATGCTTTTTATTCCAGTTCAGAATAAACAAATATTTATTGTATTTTAAATTACTCCAATTAGGGGAAGGGTGGAAGGGTCAGGGGAAAATATCAAAGACAAAATATAATATATATGGGGGATTTGTAATCTAGCAGACAATTACATTGATGAAAGACAAAATCCACCTGCAATATTAGAGCTCATCTACCAGAAACAAGAAAAAAACACACCCTGTTACAAGCAGGAAACAAGTTATGGACCAACCAGAAATGTGGTCATGTCAACCCTGGATGATGCATGTGTGACCTTTTCACCTGTTTGGTACATTGGAACATTCCAATATTTTTGGACATGAACAGGCAGAACAGGTTTAATGAGCAAAGCATAGTTGTATTGTTTTCAGGAAGGTGTTCCCATGGTGAAAGGAGGGACAGGAGGCAGACTACGTGCAAATATTCACTGCTCTCTGTCAGAGAAATTTGGCCTTAAAGTAGAGAAGAGGTAGACTGTCTATTACAAATTAAATACTACAATGTGTGACTTAATAAATAATTACTGACAAATGAAACAACCAAATCAGGAAGGTGTAACCATGGCAGGGACAGGTGGGATGATGAGTGACAGGAGGGGGGGCAGGAGGAGTGATAGGAGGGACAGGAAGGGTGATAGGAGGGACAGGAGGGGTGATAGGACGATTGATAGGAGGGACAGGAGGGGTGATAGGAGAGACAGTATTGGTGATAGGAGGGAGAGGAAGGGTGATAGGAGGGACAGGAGAGGAGATAGGATGTACATGAGGGGTGATATGAGGGAGAGGAGGGGAGATAGGGGAGCCAGAAGGGGTGATAGAGAGACAAGTGGGGTCATAGAGACACAAGAGGGGTGATAGGAGAGACAGGAGGGATTTGTGAGACAATAACAAGGATGGGAGAGATGAGAGGAGGGGAAAGTGAGGAAGGTGATGCACTTCCTAAAATGTTTCTGGTTCGTCCACAACTTGTTTCCTGTTTGTATCAGGATGCGTTTAAAGGAATGATCTCTCTAAGTACAAGTCACAGGATTTTTTGTTGTTGTTGAGGATTTGTAATGCAAGTTGAGATGTCCTTGGATGAAAGTCAACAAGATGCATGACCGATGTTGTTAAAAGACCCACATATACCTAAATAAACATTGGGTGTATGACTTTTGGTTCTGAACTTTTGTGAAACATCACAGCACAGTTGATAAATATATGTCAAATAGAAATGAAAGCTGGATGATGTTCAGAGACAGAAGGGAGGGTTGAGAGGAGCTGAAGGGTGGGACTAAAAATAACAAGATTGTCAAATATACTGTGTATTTATATAGTGTGTATAAGCTGGAACCTAAGTGTTGTAAGTAGAAGCCTAAGTGTTGTTGTCCATTAAATTACTTCAATTCGGGGAGGGGTGTAAACCCAGTACAACGTAAATTCACACTCACATAACCACGGTTCAATGAACTTAAAGGTGCATTCAGCTGACATAGAAAACAACTTACGCAACACATACATTTTTTCAAGCCGCCAATAACTGTGTTGTTTTTTTCTCATTCTGCTTTGAGTTACCAAGGACACAGATTTTACAACGTGACTAACTGCCAAGAGAATACATAAGGGTGTGTCTGGTGTGGCGTTCCTGACAGACACCATAAGCTTACAGTATAAACAAACACTGAGGAATGTAGTGACACCCCTCTACTATCTAACACACCTGACAGATCTACTCATCTACACTCCAAATCCTGGTAAATAACCTGTATAGTCTACTTTATGTAACCTGTATAGTCTACTTTATGTAGCCTTTATAGTCTACTTTATGTAGCCTGTATAGTCTACTTTATGTAACCTGTCTAGTCTACTTTATGTATCCTGTATAGTCTACTCTATGTAGCCTGTATAGTCTACTCTATGTAACCTGTATAGTCTACTCTATGTAACCTGTATATTCTACTTTATGTAACCTGTATAGTCTACTCTATATAACCTCTATAGTCTACTTTAGGTAGCCTGTATAGTCTACTTTAGGTAGCCTGTATAGTCTACTTTAGGTAGCCTGTATAGTCTACTCTATATAACCTCTATAGTCTACTTTAGGTAGCCTGTATAGTCTACTTTAGGTAGCCTGTATAGTCTACTTTAGGTAGCCTGTATAGTCTACTTTAGGTAGCCTGTATAGTCTACTCTATATAACCTCTATAGTCTACTTTAGGTAGCCTGTATAGTCTACTCTATATAACCTCTATAGTCTACTTTAGGTAGCCTGTATAGTCTACTTTAGGTAGCCTGTATAGTCTACTTTAGGTAGCCTGTATAGTCTACTCTATATAACCTCTATAGTCTACTTTAGGTAGCCTGTATAGTCTACTCTATATAACCTCTATAGTCTACTTTAGGTAGCCTGTATAGTCTACTTTAGGTAGCCTGTATAGTCTACTTTAGGTAGCCTGTATAGTCTACTTTAGGTAGCCTGTATAGTCTACTTTAGGTAGCCTGCATAGTCTACTTTATGTAACCTCTATAGTCTACTTTATGTAACCTCTATAGTCTACTTTATGTAACCTGTATAGTCTACTTTATGTAACTTGTATAGTCTACTTCATGTAACCTGTATAGTCTACTTTATGTAACCTTCAAGAGGGATATGTTGGTCACATTCATATTCTTCACTTTATTGAGTGCTTGCATGTCTTCTGTTTGACTCCAAGTTATATCTGGTACATTGTCCTGTCTTTATACAGTATACAGTATACTGTATATTCTGGTAATGGGAAAAATGTGTAGTTGTTCACTTTTGGTTGCTTGACAAAAGCACATTTAAAAATAGAATATGACGATGAAGGGATGAGGTTTGAATGTAAAGGGCAACATTTTCTGTGAGCACTGAGGGTCTGTGAGACGTTGATGATTATTTAGTCAGATTTAAAGTGTAAATAGTGTGAAAGTGCATTGCCCCCAATGCAATCAGCAAGATGTTATAATCCAAACGTATTTATTTAAAATGCTATGTTTCTTTAAAAAAAGGGGGTTGTGATATTTCGCTGTGGATAAGTGTCTTCTTACTGAGGCTACTAAGAGTAGTTTTGAAGCCATGCATTTATACACGTGTCTTGGAATCCCTCCTATTATTTCCTGAGTACTTTATTATTTTGCACTTTGGTTTTGTCCTGCTTTTTTATATATATATATATATACATACATACATACATATATATATATATATATAATATAATATAATATATATAATATAATATACATAATATATATATAATATATATATATATATACATACATACATACATACATATATATATATATAATATAATATATATAATATATATAATATAATATACATAATATATATATAATATATATATATATATACATACATACATATATATATATATAATATAATATATATAATATATATAATATAATATACATAATATATATATAATATATATATATATATACATACATACATACATACATACATATATATATATAATATAATATATATAATATATATAATATAATATACATAATATATATATAATATATATATATATATACATACATACATACATACATATATATATATATAATATAATATATATAATATATATAATATAATATACATAATATATATATAATATATATATATATATACATACATACATATATATATATATAATATAATATATATAATATATATAATATAATATACATAATATATATATATTATATACATACATACATACATACATACATATATATATATATAATATAATATATATAATATAATATACATAATATATATATATATATACATACATACATACATACATACATACATATATATATATATAATATAATATATATAATATATATAATATAATATACATAATATATATATAATATATATATATATATAATATATATAATATATATATATATATAAAATATAATATATATATATATAATATATAAAATATAATATGTAAAATATAATATAATATAATATATATATATTAAATATAATAGATATATATAATATATATAAAATATAATATATAAAATATAATATAATATATATAATATAATATATATATATAATATAATATATATATTAGAATATAAAATATAATATAAAATATATATAAAATATATATAAAATATAAATATATTAAAAAATAAAATATATATATATATATTTTATTTTAATTTTAAATATATTTATATTTTATATATATTTTATATATATTTTATATTATATTTTATATTCTAATATATATATTATATTATATATATATATTATATTAAACTGAACTGAATGGTTTAAAATGGAAGGGTATTGATGATATTTTTTCTGTGCTTTTTCCTTTGAATTCCATGTATTCCAGAAATATAACAACGCACAGCAGTGGGGAGCATTATTTTTGTCACACCACTGCTTAACTTTTTTAACATCATTATTTACATTACATTAGTCAGTTTAGTAACTCATTAAAAACAGAGGATTTTTTATAAATACTTAGGTAACACTTTATTTGGGACTAGAGATTCTCGTTACATCACAAGAGGCTGCTGAGGGGAGACCAGCTCATAATAATGGCTGGAAGGGAGCAAATGGAATGGCATCAAAAACCTGATGTATTTAATTCCATTCCACTGATTCTGCTCCAGTCATTACCACTCGCCCGTCCTCCCTAGTTAAGGTGCCACCCACCTCCTGTGAGTTAGATATAGTACTTTTATTTATTTATTTGATTTGAATTGTAAACATATACTGATTGGAAATCTCTGTTTAAGAGCACCCCCCTCTCTTTTTTGTATCTATCTCATTTGCTATAAATACCGTAAAAATAAATATATGGATTAGACATGTATTTTTGTACTGTGGCCTACCATTGATAAAGAAAAGTAACAAGAGTTTTGTTATTGTTGATGGTAGTCATCTTAGCAAAAACAGAACTGTGGTTAATGACATTTACGATTACATGTTGACAGTGTTTGGGAGTAGTTCACAGTAGTTTGGTGGTAGTTTAACTAAATACAAAAATTCAGAGTTTTCATGAGTTTAACTTTTTTGCCGTGTAGCTGGTTACTGGAACTACCGACTGTCACACAGATCAAATTCAACTGTATTTGTCACATGCACCGAATGCAACAGGTGTAGACCTTACTGTGAAATGCTTACTTACAAGCCCTTATCCAACAATGCAGTTTTAAGAAAATAGGAGTTGAGAAAATATTTACTAATTAAACTAATGTAATAAAAAAATATATAACAATAACTAGGCTATATACAAGGGTACCGGTATCGAGTGTAACATCTGACTTCATTGTGATGTGTTCTTGCCGTTGTATTATATGACATTTCAGATTTAAATGTAATGAAATACTTCTTAAAAGTAACTTTAATTAAACAAACTAGGTCTATATTTCTGAAGTAATTGGTAGCTTGGTAAGCTATATTTTCAGAGTAGCGTGCCCCACTGTCCTGAGTGGCGCAGCGGACTAAGACACAGCATCTCAGTGCAAGAGGCGTCACTACAGTCCCTGGTTCAAATTCAGGCTGTATCACATTCGGTTCTTATTAGGAGTCCCATAAGGCGGTGCACAATTGATACAGCGTCGTCCAGGTTTGGTCTGGGTAGGCCGTCATTGTAAATAAGAATTTCTTAACTGTCTTGCCTAGTTAAATATAAATAAATAAACACTGCATGTTGAGTGCACATATAGTCAACGCTCACAGATTATTTTGTACAGATCATGAAGTACTTCCTGCTTTGTGTCAAGAAGAAGTGTGAAACTGAAAAATTTAGCTGTTCCTCACAATGTGCTAACAAGATGAATATGAAGACTACATCTCTTTAAAAGGTAACATCCTTGTCAATTTAATCCAACAGAACTTCAACGGCAGATACAGGATTGTTCTGGTTGGAAGAACTGGAGTGGGAAAGAGTGGAGCAGGAAACACCATCCTGGGGAAATATGTTTTTGAATCAGATATATCTCCCTCCTCTGTGACAACCAAATGTGCCAAGATCTTAGGAGAAGTACATGGGCAACGTGTAGCGGTTGTTGATACCCCAGGCTTGTTTGACACCAACTACACCCTAGATGATATACTGCTGGAGATCAAGAGGTGCATCTCCTTCTCTGCTCCTGGTCCCCATGTGTTTCTGATTGTGCTCCAGCTGAGTAGATTCACACAAGAAGAGCAGAAAACAGTGGAGCTCCTTCAGGAAACTTTTGGAAAACAGTCAGCAACATATACAATTGTGCTCTTCACTCATGGAGATCTACTGGAGGCGAAAAAGGGAAAGGAGACAAAAACAATTGAAGACTTTTTGCACGGGGACAAAGATCTTCATGCTTTTGTACAGGAATGTAAAGGGGGATATCATGTATTCAACAACAATGAAGACAACGAATGCAGAAATCGCACTCAGGTTACTGAACTGCTTGAGAAGATAAGAAAAATGGTAAATTGGAATGGAGGAAACTTCTACTGCAATGAGATGTTCCAGGAGGCTGAGAGAGATATTGAAAAGGAGAAAGAGAGGATCCTGAAAAAAAATAAAGAGAAGAATCACAGAGAGATGGAAGAACTGAAGGAAAAACATAAAGGAGAGGTTCTGAAGGAAGCTGAAGAAGAACTGAAACAGCGTCAGGAAGTAGAAGCTAGAAAGAAAGCTGAGGAAAGTAACACATTCATTAAACGTGTATTCGTACTCTCCACAGCTGCTGCTGCTGCACTTGGATCAAGTGTAATTGGCTCGGCTCTGCAAGGAGCAGCGGGAGGGGCTGCAGTGGGTCCAGTGGGTGCAGTAGTAGGGGGAGTTGTAGGACTTGGAGTAGGAGCTGGAGCAGCTCTCATCGGAACTTCACAAAAAAAATGCATTATACAATGAGAATGTGTAACATTACTCCACCACCATCTATCATTGGATTGGCGTAATTATGAAAATAATGTATTCTTAAAAATGACAGATTTTGTTCATTGTCCTCCTGGCTATTCATTACAATTAATGTTATACTAATTGATTGCTAAAACACAAAATGCTCATTTAAACATCAAATGTTACTTTTACCTTGAATATTTTCTTATTGCAAGATGATAACACGTCAAATTAATTGTGTTGGAAATAAGTAAAGAATAAACGTTTTAAAAATAATGTGTGAGTGCATGTGTGTGCAAGAGATGCAGGTAGCCTAGCGGATAAGTGTGTTGGGCCAGTTACTGAAAGGTCGCTGGTTTGAATCCCTGTGCCAACTAGTTTGAAAAGATCTGACAATGTGCCCTTGAGCAAGGAACCGAATGCTAATTGCTCCTGTAAGTCTCTCTGGATAAGAGCGTCAGCTAAATGACTAAAATGTAGATGAAGGCACTAACTGTAAGCAACTCTGCTAAATGACTAAAATGTAGATGAAGGCACTAACTGTAAGCAACTCTGCTAAATGACTAAAATGTAGATGAAGGCACTAACTGTAAGCAACTCAGCTAAATGACTAAAATGTAGATGAAGGCACTAACTGTAAGCAACTCTGCTAAATGACTACACATACAAATATGAAAAAAAAAGCAAAAAAATAAACAAGTAAAGATGTGTTTGTTTTATTGTATTTGATACAAGAAAAAAACAAACATTCTGTACTACTGACTTTATATCCCAGACACTAATACGCTCAGTATAAAATACATACAGTACTACTGACTTTATATCCCAGACACTAATACGCTCAGTATAAAATACATACAGTACTACTGACTTTATACCCCAGACACTAATACGCTCAGTATAAAATACATACAGTACTACTGACTTTATATCCCAGACACTAATACGCTCAGTATAAAATACATAACCCAGACACTAATACGCTCAGTATAAAATACATACAGTACTACTGACTTTATACCCCAGACACTAATACGCTCAGTATAAAATACATACAGTACTACTGACTTTACATCCCAGACACTAATACGCTCAGTATAAAATACATACAGTACTACTGACTTTATATCCCAGACACTAATACGCTCAGTATAAAATACATACAGTACTACTGACTTTATACCCCAGACACTAATACGCTCAGTATAAAATACATACAGTACTACTGACTTTACATCCCAGACACTAATACGCTCAGTATAAAATACATACAGTACTACTGACTTTATATCCCAGACACTAATACGCTCAGTATAAAATACATACAGTACTACTGACTTTACATCCCAGACACTAATACGCTCAGTATAAAATACATACAGTACTACTGACTTTACATCCCAGACACTAATACGCTCAGTATAAAATACATACAGTACTACTGACTTTATATCCCAGACACTAATACGCTCAGTATAAAATACATACAGTACTACTGACTTTATATCCCAGACACTAATACGCTCAGTATAAAATACATACAGTACTACTGACTTTATATCCCAGACACTAATACGCTCAGTATAAAATACATACAGTACTACTGACTTTATATCCCAGACACTAATACGCTCAGTATAAAATACATACAGTACTACTGACTTTATATCCCAGACACTAATACGCTCAGTATAAAATACATACAGTACTACTGACTTTATACCCCAGACACTAATACGCTCAGTATAAAATACATAACCCAGACACTAATACGCTCAGTATAAAATACATAACCCAGACACTAATACGCTCAGTATAAAATACATAACCCAGACACTAATACACTGAGTATAAAATACATAACCCAGACACTAATACACTGAGTATAAAATACATACAGTACTACTGACTGCATAACCCAGACACTAATACACTGAGTATAAAATACATAACCCAGACACTAATACGCTCAGTATAAAATACATAACCCAGACACTAATACGCTCAGTATAAAATACATAACCCAGACACTAATACGCTGAGTATAAAATACATAACCCAGACACTAATACGCTCAGTATAAAATACATATCCCAGACACTAATATACTGAGTATAAAATACATAACCCAGACACTAATACGCTCAGTATAAAATACATACAGTACTACTGACTTTATATCCCAGACACTAATACGCTCAGTATAAAATACATACAGTACTACTGACTTTATATCCCAGACACTAATACGCTCAGTATAAAATACATACAGTACTACTGACTTTATACCCCAGACACTAATACGCTGAGTATAAAATACATAACCCAGACACTAATACGCTCAGTATAAAATACATAACCCAGACACTAATACGCTCAGTATAAAATACATAACCCAGACACTAATACGCTCAGTATAAAATACATTCTGTACTACTGACTTTATATCCCAGACACTAATACGCTCAGTATAAAATACATACAGTACTACTGACTTTATACCCCAGACACTAATACGCTCAGTATAAAATACATAACCCAGACACTAATACGCTCAGTATAAAATACATAACCCAGACACTAATACACTGAGTATAAAATACATAACCCAGACACTAATACACTGAGTATAAAATACATACAGTACTACTGACTGCATAACCCAGACACTAATACACTGAGTATAAAATACATAACCCAGACACTAATACGCTCAGTATAAAATACATTCTGTACTACTGACTTTATAACCCAGACACTAATACGCTCAGTATAAAATACATACAGTACTACTGACTTTATACCCCAGACACTAATACGCTCAGTATAAAATACATATCCCAGACACTAATACACTGAGTATAAAATACATAACCCAGACACTAATACGCTCAGTATAAAATACATAACCCAGACACTAATACGCTCAGTATAAAATACATAACCCAGACACTAATACGCTCAGTATAAAATACATAACCCAGACACTAATACGCTGAGTATAAAATACATACAGTACTACTGACTGCATAACCCAGACACTAATACGCTGAGTATAAAATACATACAGTACTACTGACTGCATAACCCAGACACTAATACGCTGAGTATAAAATACATACAGTACTACTGACTGCATAACCCAGACACTAATACGCTGAGTATAAAATACATACAGTACTACTGACTGCATAACCCAGACACTAATACACTGAGTATAAAATACATACAGTACTACTGACTGCATAACCCAGACACTAATACGCTCAGTATAAAATACATAACCCAGACACTAATACGCTCAGTATAAAATACATAACCCAGACACTAATACGCTCAGTATAAAATACATAACCCAGACACTAATACGCTCAGTATAAAATACATAACCCAGACACTAATACACTGAGTATAAAATACATACAGTACTACTGACTGCATAACCCAGACACTAATACGCTGAGTATAAAATACATAACCCAGACACTAATACACTGAGTATAAAATACATACAGTACTACTGACTGCATAACCCAGACACTAATATACTGAGTATAAAATACATAACCCAGACACTAATACGCTCAGTATAAAATACATAACCCAGACACTAATACGCTCAGTATAAAATACATAACCCAGACACTAATACGCTCAGTATAAAATACATAACCCAGACACAAATACGCTCAGTATAAAATACATAACCCAGACACTAATACACTGAGTATAAAATACATACAGTACTACTGACTGCATAACCCAGACACTAATATACTGAGTATAAAATACATAACCCAGACACTAATACGCTCAGTATAAAATACATAACCCAGACACTAATACACTGAGTATAAAATACATACAGTACTACTGACTGCATAACCCAGACACTAATACACTGAGTATAAAATACATAACCCAGACACTAATACGCTCAGTATAAAATACATAACCCAGACACTAATACACTGAGTATAAAATACATAACCCAGACACTAATACGCTCAGTATAAAATACATAACCCAGACACTAATACACTGAGTATAAAATACATAACCCAGACACAAATACGCTCAGTATAAAATACATAACCCAGACACTAATACACTGAGTATAAAATACATACAGTACTACTGACTGCATAACCCAGACACTAATATACTGAGTATAAAATACATAACCCAGACACTAATACGCTCAGTATAAAATACATAACCCAGACACTAATATACTGAGTATAAAATACATAACCCAGACACTAATACGCTCAGTATAAAATACATAACCCAGACACTAATACGCTCAGTATAAAATACATACAGTACTACTGACTTTATATCCCAGACACTAATACGCTCAGTATAAAATACATAACCCAGACACTAATACGCTCAGTATAAAATACATAACCCAGACACTAATACGCTCAGTATAAAATACATAACCCAGACACTAATACACTGAGTATAAAATACATAACCCAGACACTAATACGCTGAGTATAAAATACATAACCCAGACACTAATACACTGAGTATAAAATACATAACCCAGACACTAATACGCTCAGTATAAAATACATAACCCAGACACTAATACGCTCAGTATAAAATACATAACCCAGACACTAATACGCTCAGTATAAAATACATACAGTACTACTGACTTTATATCCCAGACACTAATACGCTCAGTATAAAATACATACAGTACTACTGACTGCATAACCCAGACACTAATACGCTCAGTATAAAATACATAACCCAGACACTAATACGCTCAGTATAAAATACATAACCCAGACACTAATACGCTCAGTATAAAATACATAACCCAGACACTAATACGCTCAGTATAAAATACATAACCCAGACACTAATACGCTCAGTATAAAATACATAGAATTATCATGACAGAACGTTTCCTTTTGCTGTAATGTTGATTTCATAATGTTCACTAGTAGTTGTTAAAATGTCAAGTATTTTTATCCTTTATTTAACTAGGCAAGTCAGTTATGAACAAATTCTTATTTACAAATGATGGCCTACCCCGGCCTAACCCTAGCAATGCTGGGCCAAATATGTGCCTACCTATAGGACTCCCAATCACAGCCGGTTGTGATACATTTTGTAATTGATCCAGGGTCTGTAGTGACACCTCTAGTACCGAGATGAAGTGCCTTAGATCGCTGCGCCACTCGGGAGCCTGTAGGCTGTTTTGTATTTCTTATTTAACATCCTTACTGACACATCAAATGCACAATGCTGTTCCAAATACTTAATCGGCCATAACTCACTTGAAAAAGAGATGCTTCACGTGACATCTTCTGTAAAATAGAGGATATATAGTTTTATATATACGCTCTTCTCTCATCTGACTCTTTATTTTAGTAGATGACGTTGGCCATGATCTGAGACTGGTGTTGGTTGGCCTGGACAGAGTGGGGAAGAGTGCAGCAGGAAACACCATCATGGGCCAAGAAGTGTTTGAATCTGGGGTCAGTTTCATGCCACTGACCCTGAAGAGTGAGAGCAGAGAAGTAGAGCTGTGTGGGAGGAGAGTGATGGTGGTGGACACTCCAGGTCTCCTCAACAGTGACCTCTCTGAAGAGGAAGTCAGAAAAGAAATGGAGAGGTCTTTGTCTCTCTCTACACCAGGTCCCCATGCCTTCCTACTGGTCATTCAGCTGGGCCGCTTCACAGAGCAAGAGAAGAGAGTGATGGAGACACTGGAGAAGATGTTAAGTCCCTCTGTCAGTGATTATACCATAGTGCTCTTTAGTTATGGAGACAAACTGAAGAACAATACTATAGATCAGTTTATCAGAGTGGACCAAAACCTAGAGAAACTGGTCCAGAAATGTGGAGGACGTTACCATGTGTTCAACAATAATGATACAGACAATGCAGGTCAGGTCAAGAAGCTTTTAGACAAAGTAGACCAATTAACAGGAAAGAATCAAAAGCAAACATTTAATGAAACCAATAGGAATACATTTAGCAAAACATTCTACACACTGGCTGTTCTGGGGGGGGGGGTAACAGGTGTATTAGTGGGGTCAGCAGTAGGGGCATTAGTGGGGGGGGTAGCAGGTCCTATAGGGGCAGTAGTAGTTGGGCTAGTAGGAGCTGCAGTTGGCCCAAAAGCAGCAGTGAAAGTTACAGAGAACTGCCCTATTGTGTGAGACTGTTGGCAAAGTTAAATTTAACCTACATTGCTTTATTTTAAGCCAAACAATGTTTTCTCATGGTCGATAAAATCACAGCATGGTTGTGGGAGCTCTTCCTGATGATGAATTATAAACCATTTGTTACCTATCTACATGTATTTCCGCATGAACTAAAGCTTCAAGCAGAGCTCTTACACCAAAGCCCTTGTCTTTGTGAACTGTAGTTAATGAGGACATGCATGCATTAGTTGTTCTCCATGTTGATAAGGAAGATGTGTTTTTAGCACATATCCCGTGTTAAACATCGCTTGTGATTCACAGCTTGTCTCTGTATTCCTACTCAGAATTGACACAACGAATCAGTTGATTTGCTAACAGATATTCTGTTTTGTAACTGGTGAAGTCTTCCCTCTTTCTATAAAGTTGTTTGTGATAAATTCTGACTAAACTCAGGGCCCAATGATGTCCACAAAATATCATGAATTTGAAAGACCAAGTTTATACAAGATGTGAGAAGGGTTCAAATTTCCTTTGAGATGTTTTAATTGTACATTGTCCAAATAAATGAATTCCATTGACCTCAGTGCATAGTGTGGACAATGAGGCTTTCTTTGAATTATGAAACCCATGAGGTCATAAGAGTAAGGTCCCATGATTGTAAATGTGTTGATATTCTAAAAGACTGGGCCATTCCTTTTAGTGACAATACCAAGTTAGTATACAGTAGTATCAAGCAGCACTGTAGCAGGTGTAGCAAGCTCTAATATGGCCAGGTCAAGTAGGTGGACCCCTACACTGTCTCTGGCTGGTTTCATCAGACTACCTCCAAAATGCTCAACAGAGTAAAACAACTAATCAAATAAAGAAACGTCCTCTCACTGTCAACTGCGTTTATTTTCAGCAAACTTAACATGTCTAAATATTTGTGTGAGCATAACAAGATTCAACAACTGAGACATAAACTGAGTATAGAGATATTGTTATCCACATCGGCACCAACGATGTTAGGATGAAACAGTCAGAGGTCACCAAGCGCAACATAGCTTCAGCGTGTAAATCAGATAGAAATATGTGTCGGCATCGAGTAATTGTCTCTGGCCACCTCCCAGTGATGAGATCTACAGCAGTCTCACAACTCAATCGCTAGTTGAAAACTGTTTTCTGTCCCTCCCAAAAGATAGAATTTGTAGATAATTGGCCCTCTTTCTGGGACTCACCCACAAACAGGACCAAGCCTGGCCTGCTGAGGAGTGACGGACTCCATCCTAGCTGGAGGGGTGCTCTCATCTTATCTACCAACATAGACAGGGCTCTAACTCCTCTAGCTCCACAATGAAATAGGGTGCAGGCCAGGCAGCAAGCTGTTACCCAGCCTGCCAGCTTAGTGGAGTCTGCCACTAGCATAGACAATGTAGTCAGCTGAGCTATCCCCATTGAGACTGTGTCTGTGCCTCAACCTAG
This sequence comes from Oncorhynchus kisutch, assembly GCF_002021735.2. Classification (NCBI taxonomy): domain Eukaryota; kingdom Metazoa; phylum Chordata; class Actinopteri; order Salmoniformes; family Salmonidae; genus Oncorhynchus; species Oncorhynchus kisutch. The sequence goes on along the minus strand of NW_022264180.1, from coordinate 9,131 downwards.
GTTGGGCAAAACTAAACATGGCGGTGTTCGCCTTAGCAATCTCACTAGGATAAAGACCTCCTCCATTCCTGCATTATTGAAAGAGATTGTGATGCCTCACAAAATAGGGCTACTTAATGCTAGATCCCTCACTTCAAAGGCAGTTATAGTCAATGAACTAAGCACTGATCATAATCTTGATGTGATTGGACTGACTGAAACATGGCTTAAGCCTGATGAATTTACTGTGTTAAATGAGGCCTCTCCTGGTTATGCTAGTGACCATATCCATCATGCATCCCGCAAAGGCGGAGGTGTTGCTAACATTTACGATAGCAAATTTAATTTACCCCAAAAATATGACGTTTTCGTCTTTTGAGCTTCTAGTCATGAAATCTATGCAGCCTACTCAATCACTTTTTATAGGTATTGTTTACAGGCCTCCTGGGCCATATACAGCGTTCCTCACTGAGTTCCCTGAATTCCTATCGGACCTTGTAGTCATAGCAGGTAACATTCACATTTTTGGTGAATTTAATATTCACATGGTAAAGTCCACAGACCCACTCCAAAAGGCTTTTGGAGCATTCATTGACTCAGTGGGTTTTGTCCAACATGTCTTTGGACCTACTCACTGTCACAGTCATAATCTGGACCTAGTTTTGTCCCATGGAATAAATGTTGTAGATCTATCGGACCACCATTTTATTACGTTTGCAATCGCAACAAATAATCTGCTCAGACCCCAACCAAGGAGCATCAAAAGTCGTGCTATAAATTCTCAGACAACACAAAGATTCCTTGATGCCCTTTCAGACTCCCTCTGCCTAACCAAGGACGTCAGAGGACAAAAATCAGTTAACCAGCTAACTGAGGAACTCAATTTAACCTTGTGCAATACCCTAGTGTGATCTGAGTGGGCATTCTATGATGGTTCTCAATCAGAGGCAGGTGTTAGTCATTGTCTCTGATTGGGAACCATATTTAGGTAGCCTGTTTGGTGTTGGGTTTTGTGGGTGATTGTTCCGGTCTTTGTGTTTGCACCAGATAGGGCTGTTCTGGTTTTTCACATTTCTTGGTTTTGTTAGTCTATTCATGTAGAGTTTCTTTATTAAAGAATCATGAATAATAACCACGCTGCGTTTTGGTCCGCCTCTCCTTCGACACAAGAACACCGTTACAGTATCACCCACCACAACAGGACCAAGCGGCGTGGTGACAGGCAGCGGCAGCAGGAGCACGCGAGGAGTACTGGACATGGGAGGATGAGTTGGATGAAAAATGACCCTGGGCACAGCCTGGAGAATATCGCCGCCCCAAAGAAGAGCTGGAGGCGAAGAAGGCGGAGAGGCGCTGGTATGAGGAGGCAGCACGGCGGCGTGGATGGAAGCCCGAGAGTCAGCCCCAAAAATGTCTTGGGGGGAGGCACACAGGAAGTGTGGCGAAGCCACGTAGGAGACCTGCGCCAACTTCCTGTGCTTACCGGGGGGCGAGAGAGACCGGGCAGGCACCGTGTTATGCGGTGGAGTGCACTGTGTCCCCAGTGCGGGTGCATAGCCCGGTGCGGTACATACCAGCTCCGCGTATCGGCCGGGCTAGAGTGAGCATCGAGCCAAGTGCCATGAAGCCGTCTCTACGCATCTGGTCTCCAGTGCGTCTCCTTGGGCCGGCTTACATGGCACCAGCCTTGCGCACGGTGTCCCCGGTTCGCCTGCATAGCCCAGCGCGGGCTATTCCACCTCGCCGCACTGGCAGGGCGACCGGGAGCATTCAACCGGGTAAGGTTGGGCAGTCTCCCTCCTCTCCAGCGCTGCCGGAGCCTCCCGCCTGTCCGGAGCTGCCAGAGTCTCCCGCCTGTCCGGCGCTGCCGGAGTCTCCCGCCTGAGGGGGGGGGGGGGTACTGTCACACCCTGACCATAGTTTGCTTTGTATGTTTCTATGTTTTGTTTGGACAGGGTGTGATCTGAGTGGGCATTCTATGTTGTGTGTCTAGTTTGTCTGTTTCTGTGTTTGGCCTGATGGTTCTCAATCAGAGGCAGGTGTTAGTCATTGTCTCTGATTGGGAACCATATTTAGGTAGCCTGTTTGGTGTTGGTTTTGTGGGTGATTGTTCCTGTCTCTGTGTTTGCACCAGATAGGGCTGTTTTGGTTTTTCACGTTTCTTGGTTTTGTTAGTCTATTCATGTAGAGTTTCTTTATTAAAGAACCATGTATAATAACCACGCTGCGTTTTGCTCCGCCTCTCCTTCGACACAAGAAAACCGTTACACCTAGATGCAGTTTCACCCCTAAAAACATTTGTTATAAGAAATTAGCTCCATGGTATACAGAAAATACCCGAGCTCTAAAGCAAGCTTCCAGAAAATTGGAACGGAAATGGCGCCACACCAAACTGGAAGTCATCCGACTAACTTGGAAAGACAGTACCGTGCAGTATCGAAGAGCCCTCATTGCTGCTCTGTCACGCCTTGGTCTTAGTATTTTGTGTTTTCTTTAATTATTTGTTCAGGCCAGGGTGTGACATGGGCTTATTGTGTTGTCGTATTGGGGTTTTTGTAGGCATTGGGATTGTGGCTGATTAGGGGTGTGTCTAGCATAGGCTTGGCTGCCTGAGGCGGTTCTCAATCAGAGTCAGGTGATTCTCGTGGTCTCTGATTGGGAACCAAATTTAGGTAGCCGGGGTTTCACTGTGTGTTTGTGGGTGATTGTTCCTGTCTCTGTGTAGTTTCACCAGATAGGCTGTAATAGGTTTTCGCGTTCCGTTTGTTGTTTTGTTTATATATATATATATAGTTATTTCATGTATCGCTATTCTTCATTAAAGGACATGAGTAACCACCATGCTGCATTTCGGTCCGACTCTCCTTCAACAGACGAACGCCGTTACATGCTCGATCATCCTATTTTTTCCAACTTAATTTAGGAAAATAAGAACAATCCGAAATGTATTTTTGATACTGTCGCAAAGCTAACTAAAAAGCAGCATTCCCCAAGTGAGGATGGCTTTCACTTCAGCAGTAATAAATTCCTGAACTTCTTTGAGGAAAAGATCATGATCATTAGAAAGCAAATTACGGACTCTTTAAATCTGCGTATTCCTCCAAAGCTCAGCTGTCCTGAGTCTGCACAACTCTGCCAGGACCTAGGATCAAGAGAGACACTCAAGTGTTTCAGTACTATACCTCTTGACACAATGATGAAAATAATTATGGCCTCTAAACCTTCAAGCTGCATACTGGACCCTATTCCAACTAAACTACTGAAAGAGCTGCTTCCTGTGCTTGGCCCTCCTATGTTGAACATAATAAACGGCTCTCTATCCACCGGATGTGTACCAAAGTCACTAAAAGTGGCAGTAATAAAGCCTTTCTTGAAAAAGCCAAACCTTGACCCAGAAAATATAAATTATCGGCCTATATCGAATCTTCCATTCCTCTCAAAAAAATTTTTAAAGCTGTTGCGCAGCAACTCACTGCCTTCCTGAAGACAAACAATGTAAACAAAATGCTTCAGTCTGGTTTTAGACCCCATCATAGCACTGAGACTGCACTTGTGAAGGTGGTAAATAACCTTTTAATGGCGTCAGACCGAGGCTCTGCATCTGTCCTCGTGCTCCTAGACCTTAGTGCTGCCTTTGATACCATCGATCACCACATTCTTTTGGAGAGATTGGAAACCCAAATTGGTCTACACGGACAAGTTCTGGCCTGGTTTAGATCTCATCTGTCGATATCAGTTTGTCTCTGTGAATGGTTTGTCCTCTGACAAATCAATTGTACATTTCGGTGTTCCTCAAGGTTCCGTTTTAGGACCACTATTGTTTTCAGTAAATATTTTACCTCTTGGGGATGTAATTCGAAAACATAATGTTAACTTTCACTGCTATGCGGATGACACACAGCTGTACATTTCAATGAAACATGGTGAAGCCTCAAAATTGCCCTCGCTAGAAGCCTGTGTTTCAGACATAAGGAAGTGGATCGATGCAAACTTTCTACTTTTAAACTCTGACAAAACAGAGATGCTTGTTCTAGGTCCTAAGAAACAAAGATCTTCTACTGAATCTGACAATTCATCTTGATGGTTGTAAAGTCGTCTCAAATAAAACTGTGAAGGACCTCGGCGTTACTCTGGACCCTGATCTCTCTTTTGACGAACATATCAAGACTGTTTCAAGGACAGCTTTTTTCCATCTACGTAACATTGCAAAAATCTGAAACTTTCTGTCCAAAAATGATGCAGAAAAATGTATCCATGCTTTTATTACTTCTAGGTTAAACTACTGCAATTCTCTACTTTCCGGCTGCCCGGATAAAGCACCAAATAAACTTCATAAATATGGCTGCTAGAATCCAAACAGCTGGAGGCAGGGCTTTCTCCTATAGAGCTCCATTTTTATGGAATGGTCTGCCTACCCATGTGAGAGACTGTTACGAGAATTTTGTTCTCAGTAGTTCATAATACCCAATTGAATTAATTACTCAGCCTGAAACCCAGAATTTGTAAGAAACTGGTTGAAATGAATCAAGCGGGGGCCCAGCTACAATTGTCAGGAATGTTTATTTAGAGAGCTCTGCTTATTATTTCTGGTACATTGGTCTATATACTGTACCTCACATTTCGTCATAAACTTCCCTCCTCCTCTCAGATACAATGGCAACATAGTTCACAAGCTTCTTCCCATACATTGTCCGCCACCTGTTATACAATCTACTACAAGCCCAAGGTCTCTCCCCTCCCTGGGTGGGGAGACTTCCATCCCTGTTATCAGTTTCACAGTGGTCACAAGTTGTCTGGTATAGTTCCTTGCCTACCAACAGTCCCTCTTTCTTATGGACAAACATGATTCATCAGACAGGATATAATTATTTTTGTTATAATTACAGGTTAAATGTATACATCATTTAGTCATTATTCATAAAATTCCCATAAGAGACGCAGACTCGGTCTTAACTTTAAGTCTTCACTGAAGACTCATCTCTTCAGTGGGTCATATGATTGAGTATAGTCAGGCCCAGGAGTGTGAAGGTGAACGGAAAGGCTCTGGAGCAACGAACCGCCCTTGCTGTCTCTGCCTGGCCGGTTCCCCTCTCTCCACTGGGATTCTCTGCCTCTAACCCTCTTACAGGGGCTGAGTCACTGGCTTACTGGTGCTCTTTCATGCCGTCCCTGGGAGGGGTACGTCACTTGAGTGGGTGGAGTCACTGACGTTGTCTTCCTGTCTGGGTTGGCACCCCCCGTTGGGTTGTGCCATGGCGGAGATCTTTGTGGGATATACTCGGCCTTGTCTCAGGATGGTAAGTTGGTGGTTGAAGATATCCCTCTAGTGGTGTGGGGGCTGTGCTTTGGCAAAGGGGATGGGGTTATATCCATCCTGTTTGGACCTGTCCGGGGGTATCGTCGGATGGGGCCACAGTGTCTCCTGACGCCTCCCGTCTCAGCCTCCAGTATTTATGCTGCATTAGTTTATATGTCGGGGGGCTAGGGTCAGTCTGTTATATCTGGAGTACTTCTCCTGTCTTATGCAGTGTCCTGTGTGAATTTAAGTATGCTATCTCTAATTCTCTCTTTCTTTCTCTTTCTTGGAGGACCTGAGCCCTAGGACCATGCCTCAGGACTACCTGGCATGAGGACTCCTTGCTGTCCCCAGTCCACCTGGCCGTGCTGCTGCTCCATTTTCAACTGTTCTGCCTGCGGCTATGGAACCTTGACCTTTTCACCGGACGTGCTACCTGTCCCAGACCTGCTGTTTTCAACTCTCTAGAGAGCAGGAGCGGTATAGATACTCTAAATGATTGGCTATGAAAAGCCAACTGACATTTACTCCTGAGGTGCTGACTTGCTGCACCCTCGAAACTACTGTGATTATTATTATTTAACCATGCTGGTCATTCATGAACATTTGAACATCTTGGCCATGTTCTGTTATTTAAGAATATTATACAGTTGAAGACGGAAGTTTACATACACTTAGGTTGGAGTCATTAAAACTTGTTTTTCAACCACTCCACAAATTTCTTGTTAAAACATGTCTGATTTCAAAAATGATTTACGGGGAAAGCACACCAAACAATTATATTAGCTCAGTACAAAACACAGCCATTTTCCCAGCAAAAGATAGTTGTAAACAAAAACCAGAAATAGAGAGAAAATGAATCACTAACCTTTGAACATCTTCATCAGATGACATGCATATGACATCATGTTACACAATACATTTATGTTTTGTTCGATAATGTGCATATTTATGTCCACAAATCTCGGTTTACATTGGCGCCATGTTCAGAAATGCCTCCAAAATATCCGGAGTAATTACAGAGAGCCACGTCAAATAACAGAAATACTCATCATAAACTTTGATGAATGATACATGTTTTACAAATAATTAAAGATACACTTGTTCCTAATGCAACTGCTGTGTCAGATGTATAAAAAAACTTTACGTAAAAGCACACCATGCAATAATCTGAGACAGAGCTCAGATAGTAACAACATTTCTCCACTGCTCCCCCTCCCTGGCTACCCGTCATTATATGCACCTGTTACCATCATTACGGGCAGCTTCGCTCATTGGACTCACCTGGACTCCCTCACTTTGTTTATTTATATATATATATATATATATATAAAAGAAAATGTATTATTTTATTCAATTTACAAAACATATAATATACTTGCAGTGAAGCCGCTCAACAACTACACCACACCAGTCATCTAACAGAATCCCATTCAGAGCGACACACAAAAGCATCCAGGATCAGCACCCTGCTCAAGGGAACGTCAACAGATCTCCCACCAGGCCTACAAAAAAAACGGGTACCCGAACCCTCCAAGATCCCTCCACAGTTCTCCAATAGCTCTCCCTCAACCATCCGAGACCTCCCCATAGAAAATAAAATAAAATGAATTCCATTCCCCACCCCCCAAGAACCTCCAATGCACCTACAAGCAAGTAAAATGAACTAAAGAGGAAAAAGACAAAAGAATAACAGCAAACAACAATGCAAAAAAAAGCTGACAGTATTGGAAGACTGCTGGGAATATGAACGATATCAAGAGGCTATTTTGCCCAGAGATTCAGAAAAGGGTTGATGAAATATGGACTCCGGGATCTTGTTATAGTCCATCTGTGGCAATAGGAATTGTGCCACCATGGTTTTATACAAGACCACATGTTGATTTTGGCCTGATAGAAGAAAATAAACAGTGGTGAGAAGAAGATCATGTAGGAACAATAGTTGATCCATATGTTAGTAATCAGTTGTATTATTGTCTTGCAGTGTATACAGAAGGTTCAAAGGATGCACGGGAAGACAGAACCAGGTCTTCCTGAGTTCCATGTTAATCTATGCAAAAGACTGTTGGCCACTGCTCGGCTCTTTTACAACATGTGTGTGTAGAACATCAGTGTGTGGTACAGCGTTCAGTAGATTTTCTAACGAATTCAACAACAATATTTTTCTTTTCAAAAGTATTTTTCTGCCTTCTCTCTTCTTTTTTTTAGGCAAGTCTTTGTCCTCTCCAATTCTGACTCCAGGTCTTCCTTCTCTATCAGCTCTTTTTCATACCCCTGTTTCAGTTCATCCTCTCTCCTCTGTATGGCTCTCTCCACTTGTTGGTACATGTCATTGGTGTAACACTTCCCTTCATTCTCATTCACCATGGCTGTAACTGTGTCCCATCAGCTGCTTTACTTGCTCACGGTTGTCTGTGTTCTCATTGTTGAAGACGTGGTATCTGTTTCCACATGTCTCAATGAGCTCTGTAGACCTTCACCAGCCACCTGGATAAATTCCTCAATGCTTTTCTTATTTTTCTCCAGTGGTGTCTCCATGGGTGAAGAGAATCATGGTGTGGTCTCACTGCTACTTCTCCAAAGATGTCCTGATCCTTACAACAGCGGTGTGGTCTTCGTCTGTAAAACGACCAATTTAGACAACAAGCAGGGAAGACATGGGTCCAGGAGAGGAAAGGGCGATGCATTCCACCAGTTGGGAGATGAGTGTCAAAAAGACCAGGGGTGTCAATGACTGCAATGTCCCTCTCACTGCTCCTATCACATTGTTTTGTCACAGACTCTGCAGCAAAATCTACTTTGAACTCAGTTCTCCCCAGGATGGTGTTCCCTGCTCCAGTCTTCCCCACCAGAACAATCCTCAGCTCGGAAACTACAAATCAAACAACATAATTTTAGTTCAAGCCCATAAAATCCACCTTATTGTTTTACTGTATTGTGTATGTAATTAACACCTAGATTTTTTAATCAAACTAGGCCTAACTTACATTGTAAAGGAGACATCATGCTGGTTCTTCTCTCATTTCTGCTTGAGCTCGCTGTAATCTAATTAACAAGTATGCATCAACATATTGCTAAAGATCACATAGACAAATCACAATTCAGATAGGATTCATTGAAAATAAAAAGTAAACAGCTGTAACGGCAGATTTCCTCCTCTTCGTCTGAAGAGGAGGTGTAGCAGGGATCGGACCAAGACGCAGCGTAGTTAGTGTTCATCATGTTTAATAACGACAAAACCATGAACACTGCAAAATACAAAATAACAATAAACCAATAAACAATATAACAATAAACCGAAACAGTCCTATCTGGTGCATAGAACACAAAGACAGAAGACAACCCCCCACAAACCCAAACACAAAACAGGCTAACTAAATATGGTTCCCAATCAGAGACAATGACTAACACCTGCCTCTGATTGAGAACCATATCAGGCCAAACATAGAAAGGTGAAAACTAGACACACAACATAGAATGCCCACTCAGCTCACATCCTGACCAACACTAAAACAAAGAAAACACAAAAGAACTATGGTCAGAACGTGACAACAGCACAAAACAACTGTCAGTGTATTTGGCCTGTATACCCAGGCAGTTGCACAGTCACCAGAGCAAGAGCTCATTTGCAGTTGGATTTTAATGTTTGAGCCTGAATGCAGGCTATTATATGTTTAGGAAAATGTTTCTTAACGAATGATCAGTGAGTAAATTAAATGGGTAGATAAACACCTGGTAGGTAAAATTCTGATTTAGTAAGGGACTGTTGTCACGCCCTGACTTTAGTTATATTTGTTTTCTTTATTTTTTGTTTAGGTCAGGGTGTGACAAGGGTGGTTTGTTAGATTTTGTATTT
>NW_022264179.1:15000-33850 GCF_002021735.2 Oncorhynchus kisutch | reverse complement strand
CCCCCCCCCTTTTTACTCTGACTAAGACCTTTTAAAGACACCACCCTTTTTTTTCAGTAAAAGAGGATTTTTTCTCAAAGATACCACCTTTTTTTACTCAAGACCAAAGGCTTCTGTTGTTTTCTCCAGACACTACCTCTTTTAGCTAAGACAAAGACTTTTTCAACAAAGAGAATGGACTCACTACACTGACACAGGTGTAAGAGACTCTTTTACCCATCCTGACGACCGTATTTCCAACTTAGGAGCAAAAGGAAACAAATTATAATATAGGCCCCACCACACTCACACCCCTGCACTATACACCCACATACCAAAACCCAGGTAAGTACCAACATCCTACACAGACCTCCCCCAGGTAAGTATCCCCCCCACTGGAGCAGTCCCATTATCTTCGGGGACACACATCACTGGAAAACCGGCCCAAAAAGTTTTTTCTGGACCGTAACTTCCCATTCCCCAAGTGGACGTTAACTAAACAAGACGGCCAAATCTACTTATACCCAGGATCCCCAAATGGACGAAAACGCGATGGAAGATATACTCCGCTAAAAAGCACCAACTAAAGACGACTAGTTTAGCCACACTTCAAGCTGGCCCAACCTGAAACTACCCCCCCAGAAACACTACCTACCACTACCCCTCAACAAAGAAACAAGATTATAAGTTCCCACACACCTGCGAAATGACCAAAGTTCACGACCTTCACTTCACTCTACATCGCTCCTTTCTGCCACTCTAACGCAAAAAACGGAAAAAGATGTCCACCACTTTTGAAAGCCTACAGATAGACCTATGGGTCACTAGAAACTCAACTATAGTCTCATCCGAATCCCACAAGATGTCCACCCTACCCTCAATCCCTCCCTGAAAAACTGCAGAACCTCATCTTGGGTTCCTTCTAGGCCAAACCCTCAACAAGAGCAGACCGCTCCCGACGCTAAACACAAGTCAATGAAGACACAGAGGTCAAACACTACTTCTCAGAGGAGGATCTAACATACTTCTACTCATCAAGAAACTCCACGTTTGCTTATTCTGACCCTTAAGACTTCTAGTCTTACCTAAATTAACCTCACACCTCTGGGACCCCCACATCCTATACAGCCACCCAAAAGCAAAGTTTCATCCTTCGCATTGGGTTCTATGACAGAGGCTCCCCTACACCTTACAGACGAACAGACGCCTCACTCAAACAAAGGGAAGATATCATTGGACCAAACTCCAACAGGCCTTCACGTGCACACCGCATGCACACCTTGTGCCATCTCATGATTGGACCCCTGGCCTAAACCACACCCCCAGTCTTTCACATAAAAAGAGAGCACCCTTCAGTCTCAGCCTCATTAGGGTCCCCGGATCCCCATAGAGCTTTCTACTGGATACAAGACTCAAGCTGGAAACCTGCAGAAGACCTCCTCTCCTCCTCTCCCACTGACCTACTGGATACAGACCCCAGCCTGGACTCTACCAAGACGAACCTCTCCCCACAGATCTACTGATAAAGACCCAGCCTGCACTCTACCCAGACCACCTCTCCCTCAAGGATCTACCGGACCCCAACTATATACCAACCCCTAAAGAGACACCCCACCGGGACCAGACACCAGCTGATATTCTACACTCCCCACAAGCATCTTACCTGAACGACCGGACTCCTACGACTTGCCCTCCCCCCCAAAGATACCTCATCGGGACCAAACACCAGCTGATACTCCCACAGACCTTCATAGATCTTCTAGACCACCGAGACTCTACACTCACACACACCCACACACACCCTATTTTTTTCTGGTCCATAATACGGCTTTTTACCGCATTATGACCCAGTGCTCCTTTTTGCATTTTTTCCTCTCTGCCACCTGATGAAGCCGAGCAAGGCAGAAACGCGTCGTGGCTGGGTTTCCCCTAGATCTGTCGTGCAGCTGTAAAGAGGACAGGTCCCACACAGACTTCGGGGGTTACTCCTTTTGGCTACCTATTTTTCTTTGTACTTTTCTCTCTCCTTACCTTTCAGTTTTCACATAGGTACACACACCACACATGGCTGATCTACGGGACTATGCAGACCCTGGGGACGGCAGGACTATTCAGACCCCCCACTCTACATCCAGACTAGCCCCACAACCTCGACGGGGCTCAATGACCTACACGGACCCTCGGAACAAATCCGTAAGATACGCACCAAGGGACCGGACGAAAAAAAGCTCCGAGCGGCAGCCTGGGCTCATTATGGAAACGCCACATAATGAACATTCCTCCAAAGCCTCTACACAGCGGGGGAAACATCCCACACCAATGGACCTTCTCCCCCACCAGACAGCACCCCTCCACGGTCCCCATAGGACCAAACCACCAGAGGACTACACCCCTACACCATCACATCAGGGGCACAAAGACACATCTCCTGATGCCCTCCCCACCAGACCATCCCACTCTACATCCTACCTCATACCACCCCACTCCAGGTCCTCCAGAAGAACCACCTCAGACCCTCTACCCAGATACCCCCCTCCCTTCTGGGACTCCTACTCCCCCCTCCTACGGAACACCACCCCCCCCACAGCACCCCCAAACATCTCAAGGACTTCCCTGGTCAGCAGCCACCTTACATCATAAACCAGAGGGACGAATCACAACCCCCGGGAACCTCCAGGCCCTATACCACCACCACGGCTGAACCATTACAGAGACTTTCAGTACAGCGGAGGAACGACTGGACAGACACTGCACCTGCACCTTACACACCCCACATCCCATACAATAGATAGGGGGTCATTAAGACCACAAACAACAGATCTTCAAATAGTACCATAGAGTTACCATGCCCATGGACTCTCAAGAAATACTTTCCTTTTATTAAAAAAAAAAAAAAAAAAAAAAAAAAAATAAATAAATAAAAGGGATATAACTATATATTTATATATAAGTATATCACTTTTATTTTTCAAGCTTCTTGACCTCGGGGTTACCATGACCATGGACCTTTTGATGAAAAGAAACTACTAAATAGAACCTAATTATCTAATATTATTTACCCAGAACCCTCACCATCTCACCATCCTTCCAAATCTACCTCACTGAAGATACCCACCAGCACCCCCAACGGACGAGAACCTTTTTTCTCCAACTACTCTGGGGGCCCGGCTATTCGACTCCCCTGCAGCGAGCGGACCCTAAGCAATCAGGCCCAACCATACACCAAGCAAGAAGAAGGGAGGAAATGGTAGACCGGACTCCTTCGGGACCCCTCTGGGGCCTGTTGGCAGACCTATCGGCTCAACCCTCCCAGCCCCCCTACACACGGGAGACTCACGTAACGCGCTGGACCACTATCTACCCCAGATTAGATCTGGATTGGCAGTAGGTTCAGTAGCGCGCTTTTCCTCCTAGCGGGTTGGGATGCCCAAAAGAGGGGCTTTTGGGTTATGCGCTGCGGCTGGAGGATCGCGTCTGCCGAATAACCCCTGGGGTGCCCAGATAATGTCTGGCGAGGTATCGGACCCCGCAGAGGAATTTCCCGCTGGGGGACCCCTTACCCCGCCGCACTTAGCCTGGACAACCGAACCATTTTTTACTTGGACTACGAACCAATTCACTGTCTAGGGATGATATACCTCTGGAAACGTTACGATCCTGGAAGGGAGTAATTCCACTGGTCACTATTACCCAAAACCTCTGAATTACCCACGACTGAGATGGTGGGGATGGAAACACCCAATTAACTTCTACTACTGCCGGACGTTTCATACGTAAGCCAGAGAAGGTTTGCCGGTTTCTAAACCCTCCATACACTGACCGAAACACAGGACGTGACTCCAGGGGCGGATGCATGACAACCGTATAGAGGGCTCACCTTCTGGGTTTTTGTCTGCTCAAACCACTGGCTGTTATAGACTGACCACTTGACAGGGACACATGGCAACCGACTGAGGCCCGGACCTGCACAAGGTACGCAACTCGATGGTTTTGCCTGATCCTACGCCAAGTATACCCTACAGACCAGCTGGATTCGACTAGACATGGGTTGATTTGGAAATAGGATCCTGGAAGGGAATAACTCCCAATCATACACATGATTGAAAACATCCAGGACCAAAGACTGACGAACACTGAAGTGAATACATAGACAACATGGAGCTAAAAAAGAAGGATCCGAAAGAGAGTAAACTCCCAGGTTGCACTATGCTTTCCACTTCCGTTGACATAGCGGACCTGGACATCATGACCATACCACTCGACATGGACACATGGCAACCAACCGAGGACCGGACCTGCATAAGGTACGCAACTCAAGGGCTTTGCCTGATCCTAAGTTGAGTTGACAGACCTACCTAAACTTAACCCTTTCTATACCTTACCCTAACCCTAACCCTAACCTTAACCATCCCGAAACCCATACCTAAACTTAACCCTAACCTTAACCCTTCTAAAAAAAACATATCTTACCCTAACCCTAAACCCTAACCTTAACCATTCTAAAACCATACCTAACCCTAACCCTACAGACAGACAGTTCTTTAACCCAACCAACGGGTTAATCTACAAGTGGGCGACCATGGGGCCTACAACTTTGGCCGGCCGCGCCCGTACCCTCCGACCTGCGCGTATATGATGTGGAGTGCAACCCCTCCCTTCCCCCCTCCGGTTTCCACGTGTCAGAGATGGAAGTGGATCAACCGACTCAAAACTAGAAACCTAACCCTAACCCTAACCCTAACCCTAACCCACCAGCACCCCCAACGGACGAGAACCTTTTTCTCCAACTACTCTGGGGACCCCGACCTTGGCGACTCCCCCGCAGCGAGCAAACCCTAAGCAATTAGGCCCTTCCATACACCAAGCAAGAAGACAGGAGGATATGGATAGACCGGACTCCTTCGGGACCTCTTGCGGTTCTGTTGGCAGACCAATCGGCTCAACCCTCCCAGCCCCTTTACACACGGGAGACTCACGTAACGCGCTGGACGACTATCTACCCCAGTTTAGAATTGGATTGGCAGTATGTTCAGTAGCGCGTGGGTGGTCCTAGCGGGTTGGGGCAGTTAAGTCCTCGAAAAGAGGGGCTTTTGGGTCATGCGCTGCGGCTGGAGGACTCGCGTCGGCCGTGTAATCCCTGGGGTGCTCAGATAATGTCTGGCGGAGAATTGGATCCCACGGAATAATTTCCCATGGGGGGATCCCTTACCCCGCCGTACTTAGCCTGGACAACCAATCTACTTTTTTTGACCTGGACTACGAACAAATTCACTGTCTAGGAAGGATATACCTCTGGAAACGTTACGATCCTGGAAGGGAGTAACTCCACTGGTCACTATCACCCAAAACCACTGAATTACCTACGACTGAGATGGTGGGGATGGAAACACCCAATTAACTTCTACTACTGCCGGACGTTTCATACGTAAGCCAGAGAAGGTTTGCCGGTTTCTAAACCCTCCATACACCTACCGAAACACAGGACGAAACTCCAAGGGCGGAGGCATGACAACCGTATAGAGGGCTCGCCTTCTGGGTCTTTGTCTGCTCAAACCACTGGTAGTTCAAAGACTGACCACTTGACAGGGACACATGGCAACCGACTGAGGTCCGGACCTGCACAAGGTATGCAACTCGATGGTTTTGCCTGATCCTACGCCGAGTATACCCATAACAGACCAGCTGGATTTGACTAGACATGGGTTAATTTGGAATTAGGATCCTGGAAGGGAATAACTCCTAATTACACACATGATTGAAAACATCCAGGACCAAAGACTGACGAACACTGAAGTAAATACATAGACAACATGGAGCTGAAAAAGAAGGATCCGAAAGAGAGTAAACTCCTAGGTTGCACTATGCTTTCCACTTCCGTTGACATAGCGGACCTAGACATCATGACCATACCACTCGACATGGACACATGGCAACCAACCGAGGACCGGACCTGCATAAGGTACGCAACTCAAGGGTTTTGCCTGATCCTAAGTTGAGTTGACAGACCTACCTAAACCTAACCTTAACCATTCTGAAATACTATACCTAACCCTAACCTTAACCACTCTAAAAAAAAAAAAAAAAAAAAAAAAATATATATATATATATTAAATTACCTAACACTAAACCCCAACCTTAACCATTCGGAAATACTATACCTAACCCTAATCCTAACCCTAACCTTAACCACTCTAAAAACCCTTACCTAACCCTAAACCTAACCTTAACCCTAACCTTAACCATTTTTGAAAACCTATACCTAACCCTAAACCTAACCTTAACCACTCTAAAAAAAACTATTCCTTACCCTAACCTTAAACCTAACCTTAACCACTCTAAAAACTATACCTAAACCTAAAACCTACTGACAGACAGTCTTTTAACCCAACCAACGGGTTAATCTACAAGTGGGCAACCATGGGGCCTACTACTTTGGCCGGCCGCGCCCGGACCCACCCGTCCCGCGCGTATATGATGTGGAGTGCACACCCCTCCCTTCCCCCCCTTCGGCTTCCACGTGTCAGAGATGGAAGTGGATCAACCGACTCAAAAACTAGCCAAACTAACCCTAACCCTAACCCTAACCCTAACCCTAACCCTAACCCTAACCTAACCCTAACCCTAACCCCTAACCCCTAACCCCTAACCCTAACCCTAACCCTAACCCTAACCCTAACCCAACCCTAACCCTAACCCTAACCCTAACCCTAACCCTAACCCTAACCAACCGAGGACCGGACCTGCATAAGGTACGCAACTCAAGGGCTTTGCCTGATCCTAAGTTGAGTTGACAGACCTACCTAAACTTAACCCTTTCTATACCTTACCCTAACCCTAACCCTAACCTTAACCATCCCGAAACCCATACCTAAACTTAACCCTAACTTTAACCCTTCTTAAAAAACCATATCTTACCCTAACCCTAAATCCTAACCTTAACCATTCTAAAACCATACCTAACCCTAACCCTACAGACAGACAGTCCTTTAACCCAACCAACGGGTTAATCTACAAGTGGGCGACCATGGGGCCTACAACTTTGGCCGGCCGCGCCCGTACCCTCCGACCTGCGCGTATATGATGTGGAGTGCAACCCCTCCCTTCCCCCCTCCGGTTTCCACGTGTCAGAGATGGAAGTGGATCAACCGACTCAAAACTAGAAACCTAACCCTAACCCTAACCCTAACCCTAACCCTGATCCTAAGTTGAGTTGACAGACCTACCTAAACTTAACCCTTTCTATACCTTACCCTAACCCTAACCCTAACCTTAACCATCCCGAAACCCATACCTAAACTTAACCCTAACCTTAACCCTTCTTAAAAAACCATATCTTACCCTAACCCTAAACCCTAACCTTAACCATTCTAAAACCATACCTAACCCTAACCCTACAGACAGACAGTCCTTTAACCCAACCAACGGGTTAATCTACAAGTGGGCGACCATGGGGCCTACAACTTTGGCCGGCCGCGCCCGTACCCTCCGACCTGCGCGTATATGATGTGGAGTGCAACCCCTCCCTTCCCCCCTCCGGTTTCCACGTGTCAGAGATGGAAGTGGATCAACCGACTCAAAACTAGAAACCAAAGAACTGGACTCACTACACTGACACAGGTGTAAGAGACTTTTTACCCATCCTGACAAACGTATCTCCAACTTAGGAGCAAAATGATACAAATTACATTATAGGCCCACCACACTCACACCCCTGCACCATACACCCACATACCAAAAACCTAGGTAAGACCCCCACCCATATAAAAAAAACTGGAAACAGCATAAAAAAGCTTTTTCGGACCCGTACATCCCATAATCCAAGTGGACTTGAACACCGCAAAACAGCCAAATCTACCGCATATCCCTGAACCCAAGTGGACACGAACGCGATCAAAGCTAAAACTCCGCTAACAAGCGCCAACTAGAAAAGATAAAAACAACACCATTTTCGATCCGGGTAAAAGGAACACCCCCCTAGTTATCCTATCTGCCACTACCCCTTATTAAATAAACAAGGTTCATGCCCTCTAACACCACAAAAATACCTAAAAACCACGGCCACTACTTTTCCCTGCACATCGTACCTTACTGCATATAAGCAACGTGACCCAACAAAAATCGGAGGAAAAATAACTCAACCACATTCAAAGACCTATCACCAGACCTATGGTTTACCCAGAACCCCAACTAAAAATTCTATAGGAACCCACAGATGTCCACTCTACCCTCTACCTTTCCTGGACCCACAGAACCTTACCTTCGGGTATTTCCAACCCCAAACCCCCTACCAGAGCAGACCGCTCCCAACGCTAACACACAAGTCAATGGTGACACGTAGGTCAAATACACACTTTCCACAGGAGGATCTATTATACTTCTACACATCACAGGAACTCCACGTATGGCTCCTCTTGACCCCCAGGACTTCTAGTCCTACTTAAAATTCACCTGGTACCTCTCAGACACCCACAACCCAAACAGCACCCCAAAAGCAAAGAGTCTACTTCTCCTATACAATTCCCCACAGGGATCCACGACAGAGGCCTTCCCAAAAATAAAACCTCTCTCACACGGGCAAAACACCAAAATATTCAACACTGAACCTAACCCTAGCCTTCTTACTTTGACCTTAACCCCAACCTGAATAACTCCAACCCTAACTGTAACTATTCCAACCCCAACCCTAACCTTAACCCTCACCTTAACCATCCTACTCTAAATCTAGCCCTGACCATTCTTATTTGGACCTCAACCTTAGCCTTAAACCACTCCAACTCTAACCTTGGCCAATCCAACCCCTACCATTCTTAATACCGTCTCTGACCTTAGCCCTGGCCCCTAACCCGAACTGCAACCCCAGTTCCAACCCCTCTGTGTATGTTTGTGTGTGTACATGTATCTGTACCTGACCTCATGTTGTTAACCCTGTCTGTCCCTTACAATGTATTGTGTCTCCTATTTTGTCACACTCCACTCTTCATTCATACCAAATAACATTTGAAAAGCTTGTGTCACTACAAGGTTGAACATTTATCACATTGGGTCTCCATGGTATTGTTATTAGATGTGCTTGACCTCCACTCTAACTGCCCATCCACTTGACTGCATCCCCATTCCACTCTCACCTTCATCTGATTCCTCCACACCACAACCTGTTAGCGGCTATCCTACCTAGTAACAGTACAGACCAATCGAAATAACCCTAAGCCATATTCCCACACGTGCACACACCGGAGAGTTAGCTCTCCTCACAACTTTACGAGGAGACCACCGGACAGTAAACATTTCGCTCCACACATCCAACCAGGACTACATTCAAGGCAAGTAAATTGCACAGTACACCCTACTGTACATGTAGATATATATACATACATTTTTACTACTTTTTGCACCTTTTATTTCAATTTTATTTATATATTCTCCTCCCTGCTACCTGATGAAGCCGAGTAAGGCAGAAACGCGTCGTGGCTGGGCTACCCCTAGACCCGTGTGAGACTGTGAGGAAAGCAGATTCCACACGGACTTCGGGGGTAGCTCCTTTTGGCTACTCTTTTATTTGTACACTTTACTTTCCTTAATTGGATTTTTACACAGCTCTCATATATATGCACACACTAGGATGTAGTGGAGTGTGACGTTGTATGCTATCCCTCACACCACTGGTTGTGTTGTATGTTTATGCTTTTGTATATGTAAAAAATATGTGTATAGGCACATCCCCTTTTATGTTCATGTGTGTATGCATGTGTGCCCCCACCTCATCCTTGGTCCCTACCCTGCTGACAGACAGACACCAATACTTAGCCATCGGCCCTTTTACCAGTAGGCTCCCCTAGGAATATTAAGGTGGCCATTAGAACCATAAAATAGTTATTTTATAGTATTTGAGAGCTACAATGATTACAGACTCTTAAAAATGTACTTTATAATTATCCTTATTGATCCCTTGGATCCTGTAACAATAATCACTAGGGAACCAATTTATATTTCACAAAATATCAAATGTTCTTCTCTTTGGGCTACCATGACCATGGAACCTGGACCAATAGGAAACAACCCAAAAAAAATTAAAAAACAAAAGAATACAAATTAAAAATTAATACATATGTACATAAATACATATATTATTTTATTTTCAAAGTCTCTTGAACTCAGGGTTACCATGACCATGGACCCTTGACCAAAATAAACAATAAAATAGAACACAAATAGACCAAAAAACCTTCACCTACCTACCACCCTTCAAAAATATTTTTGGGAGACACCCACCAGCACCCCCAACGGACGAGAACCTTTTTTCTCCAACTACTCTGGGGGCCCGGCTATTCGACTCCCCCGCAGCGAGCGGACCCTAAGCAATCAGGCCCAACCATACACCAAGCAAGAAGAAGGGAGGAAATGGTAGACCGGACTCCTTCGGGACCCCTCTGGGGCCTGTTGGCAGACCTATCGGCTCAACCCTCCCAGCCCCCCTACACACGGGAGACTCACGTAACGCGCTGGACCACTATCTACCCCAGATTAGATCTGGATTGGCAGTAGGTTCAGTAGCGCGTGTTTCCTCCTAGCGGGTTGGGATACCCAAAAGAGGGGCTTTTGGGTTATGCGCTGCGGCTGGAGGATCGCGTCTGCCGAATAACCCCTGGGGTGCCCAGATAATGTCTGGCGAGGTATCGGACCCCGCAGAGGAATTTCCCGCTGGGGGACCCCTTACCCCGCCGCACTTAGCCTGGACAACCGAACCATTTTTTACTTGGACTACGAACCAATTCACTGTCTAGGGATGATATACCTCTGGAAACGTTACGATCCTGGAAGGGAGTAATTCCACTGGTCACTATTACCCAAAACCTCTGAATTACCCACGACTGAGATGGTGGGGATGGAAACACCCAATTAACTTCTACTACTGCCGGACGTTTCATACGTAAGCCAGAGAAGGTTTGCCGGTTTCTAAACCCTCCATACACTGACCGAAACACAGGACGTGACTCCAGGGGCGGATGCATGACAACCGTATAGAGGGCTCGCCTTCTGGGTTTTTGTCTGCTCAAACCACTGGCTGTTATAGACTGACCACTTGACAGGGACACATGGCAACCGACCGAGGCCCGGACCTGCACAAGGTACGCAACTCGATGGTTTTGCCTGATCCTACGCCAAGTATACCCTACAGACCAGCTGGATTCGACTAGACATGGGTTGATTTGGAAATAGGATCCTGGAAGGGAATAACTCCCAATCATACACATGATTGAAAACATCCAGGACCAAAGACTGACGAACACTGAAGTGAATACATAGACAACATGGAGCTAAAAAAGAAGGATCCGAAAGAGAGTAAACTCCCAGGTTGCACTATGCTTTCCACTTCCGTTGACATAGCGGACCTGGACATCATGACCATACCACTCGACATGGACACATGGCAACCAACCGAGGACCGGACCTGCATAAGGTACGCAACTCAAGGGCTTTGCCTGATCCTAAGTTGAGTTGACAGACCTACCTAAACTTAACCCTTTCTATACCTTACCCTAACCCTAACCCTAACCTTAACCATCCCGAAACCCATACCTAAACTTAACCCTAACCTTAACCCTTCTTAAAAAACCATATCTTACCCTAACCCTAAACCCTAACCTTAACCATTCTAAAACCATACCTAACCCTAACCCTACAGACAGACAGTCCTTTAACCCAACCAACGGGTTAATCTACCAGTGGGCGACCATGGGGCCTACAACTTTGGCCGGCCGCGCCCGTACCCTCCGACCTGCGCGTATATGATGTGGAGTGCAACCCCTCCCTTCCCCCCTCCGGTTTCCACGTGTCAGAGATGGAAGTGGATCAACCGACTCAAAACTAGAAACCAAACCAACCCTAACCCTAACCCTAACCCTAACCCTAACCCCCTAACCCCCTAACCCTAACCCTAACCCCTAACCCCTAACCCTAACCCTAACCCTAACCCTAACCCTAACCAACCCTAACCCTAACCCTAACCCTAACCCTAACCCTAACCCCTAACCCTAACCCTAACCCTAACCCTAACCCTAACCCTAACCCTAACCCTAACCCCCTAACCCTAACCCTAACCCTAACCCTAACCCTAACCCTAACCCTAACCCCTAACCCTAACCCTAACCCTAACCCTAACCCTAACCCTAACCCTACTGCCGGACGTTTCATACGTAAGCCAGAGAAGGTTTGCCGGTTTCTAAACCCTCCATACACTGACCGAAACACAGGACGTGACTCCAGGGGCGGATGCATGACAACCGTATAGAGGGCTCACCTTCTGGGTTTTTGTCTGCTCAAACCACTGGCTGTTATAGACTGACCACTTGACAGGGACACATGGCAACCGACTGAGGCCCGGACCTGCACAAGGTACGCAACTCGATGGTTTTGCCTGATCCTACGCCAAGTATACCCTACAGACCAGCTGGATTCGACTAGACATGGGTTGATTTGGAAATAGGATCCTGGAAGGGAATAACTCCCAATCATACACATGATTGAAAACATCCAGGACCAAAGACTGACGAACACTGAAGTGAATACATAGACAACATGGAGCTAAAAAAGAAGGATCCGAAAGAGAGTAAACTCCCAGGTTGCACTATGCTTTCCACTTCCGTTGACATAGCGGACCTGGACATCATGACCATACCACTCGACATGGACACATGGCAACCAACCGAGGACCGGACCTGCATAAGGTACGCAACTCAAGGGCTTTGCCTGATCCTAAGTTGAGTTGACAGACCTACCTAAACTTAACCCTTTCTATACCTTACCCTAACCCTAACCCTAACCTTAACCATCCCGAAACCCATACCTAAACTTAACCCTAACCTTAACCCTTCTAAAAAAAACATATCTTACCCTAACCCTAAACCCTAACCTTAACCATTCTAAAACCATACCTAACCCTAACCCTACAGACAGACAGTTCTTTAACCCAACCAACGGGTTAATCTACAAGTGGGCGACCATGGGGCCTACAACTTTGGCCGGCCGCGCCCGTACCCTCCGACCTGCGCGTATATGATGTGGAGTGCAACCCCTCCCTTCCCCCCTCCGGTTTCCACGTGTCAGAGATGGAAGTGGATCAACCGACTCAAAACTAGAAACCAAACCAATGGCGAGTCACCGCTGCGTTGCTAGGTGTTGGGTATGGACGCAGCAAGCTAAGGACTTTTTTATCCCTTACACTCACTGGGATCCTCCCAAATCCGGCCTTATACAAGGGTTTCTTCTCCACCCTTGCACCCTCAGGATTGGTTTGATGGTGATTAGGTAAAAAATTATCATTAGATTATATACCAACTAAAATAACCATACTCTACTCCTGACCCCTGGATGTACACCACCTACTATTTTTTTCAACCCTAAAGCCTTTTTTTCCCAAAGAACCTGGACTCTACTACAACATACTCAAAAACTATTTTTTGATGAACACCACCCCCACCCCCCCCCCTTTTCTTTCAACAAAAGGAATCCCTCCTTTTTTTCTCAACGAAAGAAGACCCCTTCTCCAAGATCTTACCTTTTTCCACTAAAGAAGACTTTTCTCAATGATACCCCCCCCCCCTTTTTACTCTAGACTAAGACCTTTTTAAGACACCACCCTTTTTCAGCTAAAGAGGATTTTTTCTCAAAGATACCACCTTTTTTTACTCAAGACCAAAGGCTTTCTTTTTTTTCTCCAGACACTACCTCTTTTAGCTAAAGACAAAGACCTTTTTCAACAAAGAACTGGACTCACTACACTGACACAGGTGTAAGAGACTCTTTTACCCATCCTGACGACCGTATTTCCAACTTAGGAGCAAAAGGAAACTAATTATAATATAGGCCCACCACACTCACACCCCTGCACTATACACCCACATACCAAAAACCCAGGTAAGTACCAACATCCTACACCAGACCCTCCCCCAGGTAAGTATTCCCCCCACTGGAGCAGTCCCATTATCTTCGGAGGACACACATCACTGGAAACAGCCCAAAAAGTTTTTCTGGACCCGTACCTCCCATTCCCCAAGTGGACGTTAACTAAACAAGACGGCCAAATCTACTATATACCCAGGATCCCAAATGGACGAAAACGCGATGGAAGCTATACTCCGCTAAAAAGCACCAACTAAAGACGACTAGTTTAGCCACACTTCCAAGCTGGCCCAACTGAAACTACCCCCCAGAAACACTACCTACCACTACCCCTCAACAAAGAAACAAGATTATAAGTTCCCCACACACCTGGAAATGACCAAAGTTCACGACCTTCACTTCAACTCTACATCGCTCCTTTCTGCACTCTAACGCAAAAAAACGGAAAAAGATGTCCACCACTTTTGAAAGCCTACAGATAGACCTATGGGTCACCTAGAAACTCAACTATAGTCTCATCCGAATCCCACAGATGTCCACCCTACCCTCAACTCCTCCTGAAACTGCAGAACCTCATCTTGGGTTCCTTCTAGGCCCAAACCCTCAACAAGAGCAGACCGCTCCCGACGCTAACACACAAGTCAATGAAGACACAGAGGTCAAACACTACTTTCTCAGAGGAGGATCTAACATACTTCTACTCATCACAGAAACTCCACGTTTGGCTTATTCTGACCCTTAAGACTTCTAGTCTTACCTAAAATTAACCTCACACCTCTGGGACCCCCACATCCTATACAGCACCCCAAAAGCAAAGTTTCATCCTTCGCATTGGTTTCTATGACAGAGGCTCCCCTACACCTTACAGACGAACAGACGCCTCACTCAAACAAAGGGAAGATATCATTGGACCAAACTCCAACAGGCCTTCACGTGCACACCGCATGCACACCTTGTGCCATCTCATGATTGGACCCCTGGCCTAAACCACACCCCCAGTCTTTCACATAAAAAGAGGAGCACCCTTCAGTCTCAGCCTCATTAGGGTCCCCGGATCCCCATAGAGCTTTCTACTGGATACAAGACTCAAGCTGGAAACCTGCAGAAGACCTCCTCTCCTCCTCTCCTCCACTGACCTACTGGATACAGACCCCAGCCTGGACTCTACCAAGACGAACCTCTCCCCCACAGATCTACTGGATAAAGACCCAAGCCTGCACTCTACCCAGACCACCTCTCCCCTCAAGGATCTACCGGACCCCAACTATATACCAACCCCTAAAGAGACACCCCACCGGGACCCAGACACCAGCTGATATTCTACACTCCCCACAAGCATCTTACCTGAACGACCGGACTCCTACGACTTGCCCTCCCCCCCAAAAGATACCTCATCGGGACCCAAACACCAGCTGATACTCCCACAGACCTTCATAGATCTTCTAGACCACCGAGACTCTACCACTCACACACACCCACACACACCCTATTTTTTTCTGGTCCATAATACGGCTTTTTTACCGCATTATGACCCAGTGCTCCTTTTTGCATTTTTTTCCTCTCTGCCACCTGATGAAGCCGAGCAAGGCAGAAACGCGTCGTGGCTGGGTTTCCCCTAGATCTGTCGTGCAGCTGTAAAGAGGACAGGTCCCACACAGACTTCGGGGGTTACTCCTTTTGGCTACCTATTTTTCTTTGTACTTTTCTCTCTCCTTACTTTCAGTTTTCACATAGGTACACACACCACACATGGCTGATCTACGGGACTATGCAGACCCTGGGGACGGCCAGGACTATTCAGACCCCCCACTCTACATCCAGACTAGCCCCACAACCTCGACGGGGCTCAATGACCTACACGGACCCTCGGAACAAATCCGTAAGATACGCACCAAGGGACCGGACGAAAAAAAAGCTCCGAGCGGCAGCCTGGGCTCATTATGGAAACGCCACATAATGAACATTCCTCCAAAGCCTCTACACAGCGGGGGAAACATCCCACACCAATGGACCTTCTCCCCCACCAGACAGCACCCCTCCACGGTCCCCATAGGACCAAACCACCAGAGGACTACACCCCTACACCATCACATCAGGGGCACAAAGACACATCTCCTGATGCCCTCCCCACCAGACCATCCCACTCTACATCCTACCTCATACCACCCCACTCCAGGTCCTCCAGAAGAACCACCTCAGACCCTCTACCCAGATACCCACCCTCCCTTCTGGGACTCCTACTCCCCCCTCCTACGGAACACCACCCCCCCACAGCACCCCCAAACATCTCAAGGACTCCCTGGTCAGCAGCCACCTTACATCATAAACCAGAGGGACGAATCACAACCCCCGGGAACCTCCAGGCCCTATACCACCACCACGGCTGAACCATTACAGAGACTTTCAGTACAGCGGAGGAACGACTGGACAGACACTGCACCTGCACCTTACACACCCCACATCCCATACAATAGATAGGGGGTCATTAAGACCACAAACAACAGATCTTCAAATAGTACCATAGAGTTACCATGCCCATGGACTCTCAAGAAATACTTTCCTTTTTATTAAATAAAAAAAAATAAAAAAAAATAAAAAAAATAAAAGGGATATAACTATATATTTATATATAAGTATATCACTTTTATTTTTCAAGCTTCTTGACCTCGGGGTTACCATGACCATGGACCTTTTGATGAAAAGAAACTACTAAATAGAACCTAATTATCTAATATTATTTACCCAGAACCCTCACCATCTCACCATCCTTCCAAATCTACCTCACTGAAGATACCCACCAGCACCCCCAACGGACGAGAACCTTTTTTCTCCAACTACTCTGGGGGCCCGGCTATTCGACTCCCCTGCAGCGAGCGGACCCTAAGCAATCAGGCCCAACCATACACCAAGCAAGAAGAAGGGAGGAAATGGTAGACCGGACTCCTTCGGGACCCCTCTGGGGCCTGTTGGCAGACCTATCGGCTCAACCCTCCCAGCCCCCCTACACACGGGAGACTCACGTAACGCGCTGGACCACTATCTACCCCAGATTAGATCTGGATTGGCAGTAGGTTCAGTAGCGCGCTTTTCCTCCTAGCGGGTTGGGATGCCCAAAAGAGGGGCTTTTGGGTTATGCGCTGCGGCTGGAGGATCGCGTCTGCCGAATAACCCCTGGGGTGCCCAGATAATGTCTGGCGAGGTATCGGACCCCGCAGAGGAATTTCCCGCTGGGGGACCCCTTACCCCGCCGCACTTAGCCTGGACAACCGAACCATTTTTTACTTGGACTACGAACCAATTCACTGTCTAGGGATGATATACCTCTGGAAACGTTACGATCCTGGAAGGGAGTAATTCCACTGGTCACTATTACCCAAAACCTCTGAATTACCCACGACTGAGATGGTGGGGATGGAAACACCCAATTAACTTCTACTACTGCCGGACGTTTCATACGTAAGCCAGAGAAGGTTTGCCGGTTTCTAAACCCTCCATACACTGACCGAAACACAGGACGTGACTCCAGGGGCGGATGCATGACAACCGTATAGAGGGCTCACCTTCTGGGTTTTTGTCTGCTCAAACCACTGGCTGTTATAGACTGACCACTTGACAGGGACACATGGCAACCGACTGAGGCCCGGACCTGCACAAGGTACGCAACTCGATGGTTTTGCCTGATCCTACGCCAAGTATACCCTACAGACCAGCTGGATTCGACTAGACATGGGTTGATTTGGAAATAGGATCCTGGAAGGGAATAACTCCCAATCATACACATGATTGAAAACATCCAGGACCAAAGACTGACGAACACTGAAGTGAATACATAGACAACATGGAGCTAAAAAAGAAGGATCCGAAAGAGAGTAAACTCCCAGGTTGCACTATGCTTTCCACTTCCGTTGACATAGCGGACCTGGACATCATGACCATACCACTCGACATGGACACATGGCAACCAACCGAGGACCGGACCTGCATAAGGTACGCAACTCAAGGGCTTTGCCTGATCCTAAGTTGAGTTGACAGACCTACCTAAACTTAACCCTTTCTATACCTTACCCTAACCCTAACCCTAACCTTAACCATCCCGAAACCCATACCTAAACTTAACCCTAACCTTAACCCTTCTAAAAAAAACATATCTTACCCTAACCCTAAACCCTAACCTTAACCATTCTAAAACCATACCTAACCCTAACCCTACAGACAGACAGTTCTTTAACCCAACCAACGGGTTAATCTACAAGTGGGCGACCATGGGGCCTACAACTTTGGCCGGCCGCGCCCGTACCCTCCGACCTGCGCGTATATGATGTGGAGTGCAACCCCTCCCTTCCCCCCTCCGGTTTCCACGTGTCAGAGATGGAAGTGGATCAACCGACTCAAAACTAGAAACCTAACCCTAACCCTAACCCTAACCCTAACCCACCAGCACCCCCAACGGACGAGAACCTTTTTTCTCCAACTACTCTGGGGACCCCGACCTTGGCGACTCCCCCGCAGCGAGCAAACCCTAAGCAATTAGGCCCTTCCATACACCAAGCAAGAAGACAGGAGGATATGGATAGACCGGACTCCTTCGGGACCTCTTGCGGTTCTGTTGGCAGACCAATCGGCTCAACCCTCCCAGCCCCTTTACACACGGGAGACTCACGTAACGCGCTGGACGACTATCTACCCCAGTTTAGAATTGGATTGGCAGTATGTTCAGTAGCGCGTGGGTGGTCCTAGCGGGTTGGGGCAGTTAAGTCCTCGAAAAGAGGGGCTTTTGGGTCATGCGCTGCGGCTGGAGGACTCGCGTCGGCCGTGTAATCCCTGGGGTGCTCAGATAATGTCTGGCGGAGAATTGGATCCCACGGAATAATTTCCCATGGGGGGATCCCTTACCCCGCCGTACTTAGCCTGGACAACCAATCTACTTTTTTTGACCTGGACTACGAACAAATTCACTGTCTAGGAAGGATAT
>NW_022264179.1:0-10000 GCF_002021735.2 Oncorhynchus kisutch | reverse complement strand
TCAAGCCGCCAAGCTTACCCTAGTAAAACTGACTATCCTACCGATCCTCGACTTCGGCGATGTCATCTACAAAATGGCTTCCAACACTCTACTCAGCAAACTGGATGCAGTCTATCACAGTGCCATCCGTTTTGTCACTAAAGCACCTTATACTACCCACCACTGCGACTTGTATGCTCTAGTCGGCTGGCCCTCGCTACATATTCGTCGCCAGACCCACTGGCTCCAGGTCATCTACAAGTCTATGCTAGGTAAAGCTCCGCCTTATCTCAGCTCACTGGTCACGATGGCAACACCCATCCGTAGCACGCGCTCCAGCAGGTGTATCTCACTGATCATCCCTAAAGCCAACACCTCATTTGGCCGCCTTTAGTTCCAGTACTCTGCTGCCTGTGACTGGAACGAATTGCAAAAATCGCTGAAGTTGGAGACTTTTATCTCCCTCACCAACTTCAAACATCAGCTATCTGAGCAGCTAACCGATCGCTGCAGCTGTACATAGTCTATTGGTAAATAGCCCACCCTTTTCACCTACCTCATCCCCGTACTGTTTCTATTTATTTACTTTTCTGCTCTTCTGCACACCAATATCTCTACCTGTACATGACCATCTGATCTTTTATCACTCCAGTGTTAATCTGCAAAATTGTAATTATTTGCCTACCTCCTCATGCCTTTTGCACACATTGTATATAGACCCCCCCCTTCGTTTTCTACTGTGTTATTGACTTGTTAATTGTTTACTCCATGTGTAACTCTTTGTTGTATGCTCACACTGCTATGCTTTATCTTGGCCAGGTCGCAGTTGCAAATGAGAACTTGTTCTCAACTAGCCTACCTGGTTAAATAAAGGTGAAATAAAAAAAAAAAAAAAAAAAAAAAAAAACACAAACACAACCAAAAACCCAGGTAAGACCCCCACCCATAGGAGACCCACCCACACTACAAGCCTCAACCAGGAATGCCTGCTAAAACTGTACATCACAGGTACATACATGGGACAACCAAAAAGGAACCGGACCCCCCCCCCCCCCCCCCCCAGGCAAAAGTATCCCTCACGGGACAGATTGCATCAACTCCGGAAGACACACATCACTGGAAACAGCATAAAAAAGTTTTTTCGGATCCATACACCCCATAATCCAAGTGTACTTGAACACAGCAAAACGGGCAAATCTACCGCATATCCGGGAACCCAAGTGGACAGGAACGCGATCAAAGCCAAAACTCCGCTAATAAGCGCCAACCAGAAAAGATAAAGACAGCATCATTCTCGATCCGGGTAAAAAGAACACCCCCTAGTAACCCCACCTGCAACTACCCCTCAATAAAGAAACAAGGTTCAAGCCCTCCAACACCACAAAAAGACCAAAAAACCACGACTACTACTTCTCCTTGCACATCGCACCTTACTACACATGAGTAAACGTGACTCCACAAAAATCGGAGGAAAAAAGAACTCAACCACATTCAAAGACCTATAAACAGACCTATGGGCCACCTAGAACCCTAACTAAAAATTCTACAGGAACACACAGATGTCCACTCTATCCTCTACCTTTCCTGGACCCACAGAACCTCACCTTCGGGTATTTCAAACCCCAAACCCCCTACCAGAGCAGACCGCTCCCAACGCTAACACACAAGTCAATGGTGACACAAAGGTCAAACACAAACTTTTCACAGGAGGATCTATCATACTTCTACAAATCACAATCCTCTTGACCCCTAGGACTTCTAGTCTTACTAAAAATTCACCTGGTACCTCTCGGACACCCACAACCCAAACAGCACCCCAAAAGCAAAGTGTCTACTTCTCCTATACAATTCCCCATTGGAATCAACGACGGAGGCCTTCCCATCACATAACAGACTACTAGACGCCTCTCCCCAAAAATCCAAGCGATCTCATTGGACAAGCCAAAAACCATACCCCCCTCATCTCCTATAAAAGATGAGCATCCCTCAGCCTCACTAGCACTTTGCCCGAACACCTTTTGAAGAGACTTCACCTGGAAAAGATACAAGCTGGACCTCTACAACAGAACTGCACCCAAGATGACTACTCCAAATGAAGGACCAGACCCCAGCTCCATGCTACACCATGGATACACCTCACCTGGACCAAACCGCCAGCTGGTACTCCACACTCCCCACGAATATCCCTCTACTCCTTTTGAACAAAAAACCCCTAAATAGCTTCATGCTACACCCCGAATCTTGACCACTCCGAGCCGCTTTTAAATCCTTGCGATTTCTTCCCTAATCTAGGTACTCCTACACCACGGAACCCACCTCCCAGAGAATCAACGCCCTTTTTGGCCTTTTTTCAACGGACCCTCATAGACCTCCAAGATCATCAAGCCTCAACTACACATATACCCACACACACACACCATTTCCCTTGGTCCAAATACGGCCTTTTTAACCGTACCACGACCAAGTGCACCTATTTTTGCACCTTTCTTTTCTCCTCCCTGCCACCTGATGAAGCCGAGTAAGGCAGAAACGCGTCGTGGCTGGGCTACCCCTAGATCCGTGTGATGCTGTAAGGAAGGCAGGTTCCACACGGACTTCGGGGTTATCTCCTTTTGGCTACCTATTTTCATTTGTACTTTTCTCTTACCCTTATTTTTAGTTTTACACAGGGACACACTACAAACGAATGATCTACGAGACAACAAGGACCCCGGGCACTCTGATGGCAACTCAGAGCCCCTACTCCACCTACAAACCAGACCCATAAATTTCGACGGGGCATAGATAATCACTTAGACCCTCTACACCTTTTAAGAAGAGACGCTCAGAGGGGCCAGCCGAAAAAAGTTTCGACTGGCAACCTAGTCTCATTGTAGGAACGTCGACTTCGCCTTACATAACGTCTCTTTTTCAGGCTTCAACGAATGGCACAACAGGCTCCTACCCACTCCGAACACACAGGACAACCCGATCTCACCAACCCAAGATCAACTTACAACCAAAGACAAAGAACCCCCTAAAGAAAACAGCTTACCCCCACCATACCGGGGAACCCAGTGACCTGGTCATACCCTCTAAAGTTGACATAGGAGCGGACTCCTTTTGGGCAACGCAAACCCTCCTAAAAACCTTCCCTCACATCCTACCCTGACCAGGGTGATGGACGGAACGGAGCAGAGACAGAGTGTTGAAGTGACCTCTGACCAGATGGATTGACGGAACGGAGCAGAGGCAGAGTGTTGAAGTGACCTCTGACCAGAGGGATTGACGGAACGGAGCAGAGGCAGAGTGTTGAAGTGACCTCTGTACATGCCTTCCCATCCCATACCCTGTTCAGGGTGGTATGGAGTGTAAATCAGTAAGAACAGGTTCACACACCGTTACCACCTACCTCCACTACTTCCCAGCCAACACCACCTAACATAGGATTGCTGAACAGAACCACTGGATGAATCCCCCAGCTGGCAACTAGACCCACAGCTAATCCCACCCCATGGATCTCCGGGACCCCCTAGACACCAAACCTCTCAAAACATTTGAAAGAAGAAACGCACAGAGGGGCCAGCCGAAAAAATCTGAACCGGCAACCTAGTCTCATCATAGGAACGTCGACTTCGCCTCACACAGAGTCCCCTTTTCAGGCTTCTACAAATGGCACAACAGGTTCCCACCACTACAACTCCAACCACACAGGGCAACCCGATCTCACAAACCCAAGACCAAAAAAGAAACCCTTCTAAAAAAGCAGCCAAACCCCCACCATACCAGAGGACCCAGAGACCCGGTCATACCCTCATAAGGTTGACATAGGGAAGGGCTCCTTTGGGCAACACGAACCCTCCTAACCTTCCCACACATCATACCCTGACCAGGGTGATTGAGGGAACGGAGCAGAGGCAGAGTGTTAAGGTGGCCTCTGACTTTTCATCTCCATCCCATACCCAGACCTGGGTGGTATGGAATGATAATCAGCAGGAACAGGTTATCACTCTACACCAACTTCCTTCACCCCAACAGTAGCTATCCATTCTTGGACCCTGACCCTGACTCCTAAAAATCCTCAAGGACTCCTCGGTACACTGCCACCCCTAAAAAGACCACAACAAGGAACCAAAGAATCTCACCGGGACCCACGGATCAAGAATGGACCTCCCAAACCCCTCAAGGACCAAAACACCACTTCCCACGGGAACCAATGCCTAAAGAACTCTCCCTAGAAGCGTATCCACCCAAACATACCTGATGACCTACCCCCACCATACAACTCACCCCAGCTACCGAGTGGCTACTCGCATCATAAATAGACTCCAATCCAAAAAACTACTCCCTCTCCACACACCCATCCTAGCCTTCAAAAGGAACATAAAACCTTAAGGATTCCTTGGTCAACAGCTACTTCCAAAAATAAAAACCACAACGCAGACATCAAAAGAATCTCACCGAGACTCACGGACCATGGATGGACCCCCTAAAGAAAACCTCCAGGACCAACACCACTACCACGGGCTGGACCACCACTGAGTCTTCCAGCACAGCCGAGGAACATCTGGACATACACTGCACCCACACCTTACACACCCCACATCCCATACAAAAGACAGGGGGTCATTAAGACCAAAAAAACAGACCTCCAATAGCACCATAGAGTTACCATGACCATGGACTCTCAATATAACTTTCCTTTAGCTACTCTACTAGCACCATAGAGTTACCATGACCATGGACTCTCAATAATACTTTCCTTCAGCCACCTTACTAGCACTATAGTTACCGTGACCACGGACTCTCAAAATACATTTACCTTTAGTCACTTTTACTTAGACATTATAAAAATAAAAATAAAAAATAAAAAAAAATTAAAGAAAAAAATAAAAAAATAAAAATAAAAAGGGGTTATTATATATGAACATATATATATATATTTACCCTTTTTCTTGGTTTCTGGAAGTAGGGGTTACCATGACCATGGACCCTTGAAGGAAAGAAAACAATAAAATAGAACACAAATAGACCAAACTTTAACAAAAATAACCTTCACCAACCTACCATACTTCCCAAAAATATTTTTTGGAGAAACCCACCAGCACCCCCAACGGACGAGAACCTTTTTTCTCCAACTACTCTGGGACCCCGACCTTGGCGACTCCCCCGCAGCGAGCAAACCCTAAGCAATTACGCCCTTCCATACACCAAGCAAGAAGACAGGAGGATATGGATAGACCGGACTCCTTCGGGACCTCTCGGGTTCTGTTGGCAGACCAATCGGCTCAACCCTCCCAGCCCCTTACACACGGGAGACTCACGTAACGCGCTGGACGACTATCTACCCCAGTTTAGAATTGGATTGGCAGTATGTTCAGTAGCGCGGGGTGGTCCTAGCGGGTTGGGGCAGTTAAGTCCTCGAAAAGAGGGGCTTTTGGGTCATGCGCTGCGGCTGGAGGACTCGCGTCGGCCGTGTAATCCCTGGGGTGCCCAGATAATGTCTGGCGGAGAATTGGATCCCACGGAATAATTTCCCATGGGGGGATCCCTTACCCCGCCGTACTTAGCCTGGACAACCAATCCACTTTTTTTGACCTGGACTACGAACAAATTCACTGTCTAGGAAGGATATACCTCTGGAAACGTTACGATCCTGGAAGGGAGTAACTCCACTGGTCACTATCACCCAAAACCACTGAATTACCTACGACTGAGATGGTGGGGATGGAAACACCCAATTAACTTCTACTACTGCCGGACGTTTCATACGTAAGCCAGAGAAGGTTTGCCGGTTTCTAAACCCTCCATACAACCTACCGAAACACAGGACGAAAACTCCAAGGGCGGATGCATGACAACCGTATAGAGGGCTCGCCTTCTGGGTTTTTGTCTGCTCAACCACTGGTAGTTTAAAGACTGACTACTTGACAGGGACACATGGCAACCGACTGAGGTCCGGACCTGCACAAGGTACGCAACTCGATGGTTTTGCCTGATCCTACGCCGAGTATACCCATAACAGACCAGCTGGATTTGACTAGACATGGGTTAATTTGGAGTTAGGATCCTGGAAGGGAATAACTCCTAATTACACACATGATTGAAAACATCCAGGACCAAAGACTGACGAACACTGAAGTAAATACATAGACAACATGGAGCTAAAAAGAAGGATCCGAAAGAGAGTAAACTCCTAGGTTGCACTATGCTTTCCACTTCCGTTGACATAGCGGACCTAGACATCTTGACCATACACTCGACATGGACACATGGCAACCAACCGAGGACCGGACTGCATAAGGTACGCAACTCAAGGGTTTTGCCTGATCCTAAGTTGAGTTGACAGACCTACCTAAAACCTAACCTTAACCATTCAGAAACACTATACCTAACCCTAACCCTAACCCTAACCTTAACCATTTTTGAAAACCTATACCTAACCCTAAACCTAACCTAACCACTCTAAAAAACTATACCTAAACCTAAAAACCTACTGACAGACAGTCTTTTAACCCAACCAACGGGTTAATCTACAAGTGGGCAACCATGGGGCCTACTACTTTGGCCGGCCGCGCCCGGACCCACCTGTCCCGCGCGTATATGATGTGGAGTGCACACCCCTCCCTTCCCCCCCTTCGGCTTCCACGTGTCAGAGATGGAAGTGGATCAACCGACTCAAAAATTAGCCAAACACAACACTTGCCAGTCACCGTTGCATTGCCTGACGGGGGATCTGGACGCAGCAAGCCAAGGAAATTTTTATCCCTTTAAATTACCCGGGATCATCTCAAATCAGGCCTTTTCTAGGGGTGTTTGATTCTACACCCAGTAATACCTCTTTGTGAAATGGTTTGATGGTGAACAGGTTAAAAATAATCATTAGATTTAACACAACCTAAAATAGCTCTACCAAATCTCTGAAGGACATCACTCCTGAGACCTCCACCAACACACACCTTCCACCTGGGAAACAACTAGAACGACGGATAATTCAAGACCCACCCACTCCAAGCCTTCTCAACCAAGATTTTTTCATCAAAAGACCAAGAACTCATCAAAAGACCAAGAACTCTACAACCAGCCCCTGACCTTCAGATATACATCACCTCCTCCATTTTTTTCTACTTAGAGGCAACCCCCACCCTTCTTTTTCACCTAAGAACAATATCACCACCCTGACACAGTGGAAACAGACTCCTACCCTCCCACAGAAACCCGATGACCGTATTTCCAACTCAGGAGCAAAAAGAAACAAAATTATAAAATAGGTCCACCCCACTCACACCTCTGCACATACACAAACACAACAAAAACCCAGGTAGACCCCCACCCATAGAGACCCACCCACACTACAAGCCTCAACCAGGAATGCCTGCTAAAACTGTACATCACAGGTACATACATGGACAACCAAAAAGAACCGGAACCCCCCCCCCCCCCCCCCCCCCCCCAGCAAAGTATCCATCCTCACGGGACAGATTGCATCAACTCCGGAAGACACACATCACTGGAAACAGCATAAAAAAGTTTTTTCGGATCATACACCCCATAATCCAAGTGTACTTGAACCAGCAAAACGGCAAAATCTACGCGGCATATCCGGGAACCCAAGTGGACAGGAACGCGATCAAAAAAAACTCCGCTAATAAGCGCCAACCAGAAAAGATAAAGACAGCATCATTCTCGATCCGGGTAAAAGAACACCCCCTAGTAACCACCCACTGCAACCCCCCTCAAAAGAAACAAGGTTCAGCCCTCCAACACCACCACAAAAGACCAAAAACCACGACTACTACTTCTCCTTGCACATCGCACCTTACTACACATGAGTAAACGTGACTCACAAAAATCGGAGGAAAAAAGAACTCAACCACATTCAAAGACCTATAAACAGACCTATGGGCCACCTAGAACCCTAACTAAAAATTCTACAGGAACACACAGATGTCCACCTATCCTCTACCTTTCCTGGACCCACAGAACCTCACCTTCGGGTATTTCAAACCCAAACCCCCTACGAGCAGACCGCTCCCAACGCTAACACACAAGTCAATGGTGACACAAAGGTCAAACACAACTTTTCACAGGAGGATCTATCATACTTCTAACAAATCACAGGAACTCCACGTATGGCTCCTCTTGACCCCTAGGACTTCTAGTCTTACTAAATTCACCTGGTACCTCTCGGACACCCACAACCCAAACAGCACCCCAAAAGCAAAGTGTCTACTTCTCTATATACAATTCCCATTGGAATCAACGACGGAGGCCTTCCCATCACATAACAGACTACTAGACGCCTCTCCCAAAAAATCCAAGCGATCTCATTGGACAAGCCAAAAACCATACCCCCCTCATCTCCTATAAAAGATGAGCATCCCTCAGCCTCACTAGCACTTTGCCCGAACACCTTTTGAAGAGACTTCACCTGGAAAAGATACAAGCTGGACCTCTACAACAGAACTGCACCCAAGATGACTACTCCAAATGAAGGACCAGACCCCAGCTCCATGCTACCATGGATACACCTCACCTGGACCAAACCGCCAGCTGGTACTCCACACTCCCCACGAATATCCCTCTACTCCTTTTGAAAAAAAAACCCCTAATAGCTTCATGCTACACCCCGAATCTTGACCACTCCCGAGCCGCTTTTAATCCTTGCGATTTCTTCCCTAATCTAGGTACTCCTACACCACGGAACCCACCTCCCAGAGATCAACGCCCTTTTGGCCTTTTTCAACGACCCTCATAGACCTCCAAGATCATCAAGCCTCACTACACATATACCCACACACACACACATTTCCCTTGGTCCAAATACGGCCTTTTTAACCGTACCACGACCAGTGCACCTATTTTTGCACCTTTCTTTCTCCTCCCTGCCACCTGATGAAGCCGAGTAAGGCAGAAACGCGTCGTGGCTGGGCTACCCCTAGATCCGTGTGATGCTGTAAGGAAGGCAGGTTCCACACGGACTTCGGGGGTATCTCCTTTTGGCTACCTATTTTCATTTGTACTTTTCTTTACTCTTATTTTTAGTTTTACACAGGGACACACTACAAACGAATGATCTACGAGACAACAAGACCCCGGGCACTCTGATGGCAACTCAGAGCCCCTACTCCCACCTACAAACCAGACCCATAAATTTCGACGGGGCATAGAAGAATCTTAGACCCTCTACACCTTTAAGAAAGACGCTCAGAGGGCCAGCCGAAAAAAGTTTGACTGGCAACCTAGTCTCATTGTAGGAACGTCGACTTCGCCTTACATAACGTCTCTTTTTCAGCTTCAACGAATGGCACAACAGGCTCCTACCCACTCCGAACACACAGACAACCCGATCTCACCAACCCAAGATCACTTACAACCAAAGACAAAGAACCCCTAAAGAAAACAGCTTACCCCCACCATACCGGGGAACCCAGTGACCTGGTCATACCCTCTAAAGTTGACATAGGAGCGGACTCCTTTTGGGCAACGCAAACCTCCTAAAACCTTCCCTCACATCCTACCCTGACCAGGTGATGGACGGAACGGAGCAGAGAGCAGAGTGTGAAGTGACCTCTGACCAGATGGATTGACGGAACGGAGCAGAGGCAGAGTGTTGAAGTGACCTCTGACCAGAGGGATTGACGGAACGGAGCAGAGGCAGAGTGTTGAAGTGACCTCTGTACATGCCTTCCCATCCCATACCCTTGTCAGGGTGGTATGGAGTGTAAATCAGTAAGAACAGTTCACACACCGTTACCACCTACCTCCACTACTTCCCAGCCAACACCACCTAACATAGGATTGCTGAACAGAACCACTGGATGAATCCCCAGCTGGCAACTAGACCCACAGCTAATCCCACCCCATGGATCTCCGGGACCCCCCTAGACACCAAACCTCTCAAAACATTTGAAAGAAGAAACGCACAGAGGGGCCAGCCGAAAAAAATCTGAACCGGCAACCTATCTATCATAGAACGTCGACTTCGCCTCACACAGAGTCCCCTTTTCAGGCTTCTACAAATGCACAACAGGTTCCCACC
>NW_022264178.1:0-33939 GCF_002021735.2 Oncorhynchus kisutch | reverse complement strand
CCTATATCCTAACCCCAACCCAGTCATCCTATATCCTAACCCTAACCCAGTCATCCTATATCCTAACCCTAACCCAGTCATCCTATATCCTAACCCTAACCCAGTCATCCTATATCCTAACCCTAACCCAGTCATCCTATATCCTAACCTAACCCAGTCATCTTATCCTAACCCTAACCCAGTCATCCTATATCCTAACCCTAACCCAGTCATCCTATATCCTAACCCTAACCCAGTCATCCTATATCCTAACCACAACCCAGTCATCCTATATCCTAACCCTAACCCAGTCATCATGTATCCTAACCACAACCCAGTCATCATGTATCCTACCCTAACCCAGTCATCCTATATCCTAACCCTAACCCAGTCATCATGTATCCTAACACAAACCAGTCATCATTATCCTAACCCACCCAGTCATCATGTATCCTAACCCTAACCCAGTCATCTATATCCTAACCCTAACCCAGTCATCCTGTCTAACCCTAACCCAGTCATCCTATCTACTACCCTAACCCAGTCATCATGTATCCTAACCCTAACCCAGTCATCATGTATCCTAACCATAACCCAGTCATCCTGTATCCTAACCATAACCCAGTCATCCTGTATCCTAACCCTAACCCAGTCATCCTATATCCTAACCCTAACCCAGTCATCATGTATCCTAACCAACCCAGTCATGTATCCTAACCCTAACCCAGTCATCATGTATCCTAACCCTAACCCAGTCATCCTATATCCTAACCCTAACCCAGTCATCATGTATCATAACCATAACCCAGTCATCATGTATCCTAACCCTAACCCAGTCATCCTATATCCTAACCCTAACCCAGTCATCCTATATCCTAACACAACCCAGTCATCCTAACCCTAACCCAGTCATCATGTATCCTAACCATAACCCAGTCATCATGTATCCTAACCATAACCCAGTCATCCTATATCCTAACCCTAACCCAGTCATCATGTATCCTAACCAAAACCACACCCAGTCATCATGTATCCTAACCACAACCCAGTCATCCTATATCCTAACCTAACCCAGTCATCATGTATCCTAACCATAAACCAGTCATCTTACCCCACAATATCCTAACCCTAACCCAGTCATCATGTATCCTAACCCAACCCAGTCATCATATATCCTAAACACAACCCAGTCATCCTATATCCTAACCCTAACCCAGTCATCATGTATCCTAACCAAACCCAGTCATCCTATATCCTAACCCTAACCCAGTCATCATGTATCCTAACCACAACCCAGTCATCTATATCCTAACCACAACCCAGTCATCATGTATCCTAACCCTAACCCAGTCATCCTATATCCTAACCCTAACCCAGTCATCCTATATCCTAACCCAACCCAGTCATCATGTATCCTAACCCTAACCCAGTCACCATGTATCCTAACCTAAACCAGTCATCTGTATCCTAACCCTAACCCAGTCATCATGTATCCTAACCCTAACCCAGTCATCCTATATCCTAACCAAACCCAGTCATCCTATATCCTAACCCTAACCCAGTCATCATGTATCCTAACCACAACCCAGTCATCATGTATCCTAACCATAACCCAGTCATCCATATATCCTAAACCTAACCCAGTCATCCTATATGTCCTCCTAACCTAACCCAGTCATCCTATATCCTAACCCTAACCCAGTCATCCTATATCCTAACCCAACCCAGTCATCCTATATCCTAACCCTAACCCAGTCATCCTATATCCTAACCACAACCCAGTCATCCTATATCCTAACCCTAACCCAGTCATCAGTATCCTAACCACTAACCCAGTCATCCTATATCCTAACCCTAACCCAGTCATCATGTCCTAACCACAAACCCAGTCATCATTATCCTAACCACAACCCAGTCATCCTATATCCTAACCTAACCCAGTCATCATGTATCCTAACCATAACCCAGTCATCCTATATCCTAACCCTAACCCAGTCATCATGTATCCTAACCACAACCCAGTCATCATGATCCTAACACCAACCCAGTCATCATGTATCCTAACCCTAACCCAGTCATCCTATATCCTAACCATAACCCAGTCAACTATATCCTAACCCTAACCCAGTCATCATGTATCCTAACCTAACCCAGTCACCATGTATCCTAACCATAAACCAGTCATCATATCCTAACCCTAACCCAGTCATCATGTATCCTAACCCTAACCCAGTCATCCTATATCCTAACCTAACCCAGTCATCC
This sequence comes from Oncorhynchus kisutch, assembly GCF_002021735.2. NCBI lineage: Eukaryota > Metazoa > Chordata > Actinopteri > Salmoniformes > Salmonidae > Oncorhynchus > Oncorhynchus kisutch. Next base: position 31,695 of record NW_022264178.1, on the reverse strand, counting down.
TATATCCTAACCCTAACCCAGTCATCCTATATCCTAACCCTAACCCAGTCATCCTATATCCTAACCCTAACCCAGTCATCATGTATCCTAACCATAACCCAGTCATCATGTATCCTAACCCTAACCCAGTCATCATATCTAACCCTAACCAACCTAACCCAGTCATCCTAACCCTAAACCAGTCATCATGTATCCTAACCACTAACCCAGTCATCATGTATCCTAACCATAACCCAGTCATCCTATATCCTAACCCTAACCCAGTCATCATGTATCCTAACCTAACCCAGTCATCATGTATCCTAACCATAACCCAGTCATCATGTATCCAAACCAAACCCAGTCATCCTATATCCTAAACCTAACCCAGTCATCATCCTATCCTAACACTAACCCAGTCATCCTATATCCTAACCCTAACCCAGTCATCCTATATCCTAACCCTAACCCAGTCATCCATATCCTAACCCAACCCAGTCATCCTATATCCTAACCCTAAACACAGTCATCCTATATCCTAACCCAACCCAGTCATCCTATATCCTAACCCTAACCCAGTCATCCTATATCCTAACCCTAACCCAGTCATCCTATATCCTAAACCTGACCCAGTCATCCTATATCCTAACCCTAACCCAGTCATCCTATATCCTCACCACAACCCAGTCATCCTATATCCTAACCCTAACCCAGTCATCATGATCCTAACCACAACCCAGTCATCATGTATCCTAACCATAACCCAGTCATCCTATATCCTAACCTAACCCAGTCATCATGTATCCTAACCACAACCCAGTCATCATTTATCCTAACCACAACCCAGTCATCATGTATCCTAACCCTAACCCAGTCATCTATATCCTAACCCTAACCCAGCCAAATATATCCTAACCCTAACCCAGTCATCATGTATCCTAACTCTAACCCAGTCACCATGTATCCTAACCATAACCAGTCATCATGTATCCTAACCTAACCCAGTCATCCTGTATCCTAACCCTAACCCAGTCATCCTATATCCTAACCCTAACCCAGTCATCATGTATCCTAACCATAACCCAGTCATGTATCCTAACCCTAACCCAGTCATCATGTATCCTAACCCTAACCCAGTCATCCTATATCCTAATCCTAACCCAGTCATCCTATATCCTAACCCTAACCCAGTCATCCTATATCCTGACCACAACCCAGTCATCCTATATCCTAACCCTAACCCAGTCATCATGTATCTAACCATAACCCAGTCATCATGTATCCTAACCCTAACCCAGTCAGTCATCCTATCCTAACCAAACCCAGTCATCCTATATCCTAACCACAACCCAGTCATCCTAACCCTAACCCAGTCATCATGTATCCTATAACCAAACCCAGTCATCATGTATCCTAACCATAACCCAGTCATCCTATATCCTAACCCTAACCCAGTCATCGTATCCTACCACAACCACAACCCAGTCATCATGTATCCTAACCTAACCCAGTCATCCTATATCCTAACCTAACCCAGTCATCCTATATCCTAACCCTACCCAGTCATCCTATATCCTAACCCTAACCCAGTCATCCTATATCCTAACCCTAACCCAGTCATCCTATATCCTAACCCTAACCCAGTCATCCTATATCCTAACCCTAATCCAGTCATCCTATATCCTAACCCTAACCCAGTCATCCTATATCCTAACCCTGACCTAGTCATCCTCCTATCCTAACCCTAACCCAGTCATACTATATCCTCACCACAACCCAGTCATCCTATATCCTAACCCTAACCCAGTCATCATGTATCCTAACCACAACCCAGTCATCATGTATCCTAACCATAACCCAGTCATCCTATATCCTAACCCTAACCCAGTCATCATGTATCCTAATCACAAACCAGTCATCATTTATCCTAACCACAACCCAGTCATCATGTATCCTAACCCTAAACCAGTCAATCTATATCCTAACCCTAACCCAGCCAACCTATATACTAACCCTAACCCAGTCATCATAGTATCCTAACTCTAACCCAGTCACCCATGTATCCGTCTACCATAACCAGTCCATAGATGTATCGCTAACCATACCCAGTTCATCGCTGTATCCTACCTCTAACCCAGTCATCCAATATCCTACCCTAACCTCAGTCCATCATGTAACCTAACCATAGGCCCAGTCATTGTATCCTAACCCTAACCAGTCATCATGTATCCTAACCCCAACCCAGTCATCCTATATCCTAATCCTAACCCAGATTCATCCTATATCCTAACCCTAACCAGTCATCCTATATCCTGACCACAACCCAGTCATCCTATATTCCCTAACCCTAACCCAGTCATCATGTATCATAACCATAACCCCAGTCATCATGTATTCCTAACCCTAACCCAGTCATCCTATGTCCTAACCCTAACCGAGTCATCCTATATCATAACCACAACCCAGTCATCCTAACCCTAACCCAGTCATCAGTATCATAACCATAAACCCAGTCATCATTGTCCTACCAATAACCCAGTAATCCTATATCCTAACCCTAACCCAGTCATCATGTATCCTAACCACAACCACAACCCAGTCATCATGTATCCTAACCACAACCCAGTCATCCTATATACTAACCATAACCCAGTCATCATGTATCCTAACCATAACCCAGTCATCATGTATCCTAACCCTAACTCAGTCATCATGTATCCTAACCCTAACCCAGTCACCATGTATCCTAACCATAACCCAGTCATCCTATATCCTAACCATAAACCAGTCATCCTATCCTAACACTAACCCAGTCATCATGTATCCTAACCATAACCCAGTATCCTATATCCTAACCTAACCCAGTCATCATGTATCCTAACCAAATCAAATCAAATCAAATCAAATATTTATATAGCCCTTCGTACATCAGCTGATATCCCAAAAGTGCTGTACAGAACCCAGCCCAAAACCCCTATAACAGCAAGCAATGCAGGTGTAGAAGCACGTATTCTAACCACAACCCAGTCATCATCCTACCTATCCTAAACCTAACCCAGTCATCATGTTATCCTAAACCAAAACCCCAGATCATCTATGTATCCTAACCTCAACTCCAGTCATCCCATGGTATCCTATACCTTTAACCTGTCAAAAATATTCTTATCCTAACCCTAACCCAGCCAACCTATATACTAAACCCTAACCCAGTCATCATGTATCCTAACTCTAAACCCAGTCACCATGTATCCTAACCACAACCCAGTCATCATGTATCCTAACCCTAACCCCAGTCATCATATGTCTCTAACCCTAACCCTAACCCAGTCATCCTAACCTAACCCAGTCATCATGTATCCTAACCACAACCCAGTCATCATGTATCCTAACCATAACCCAGTTATCCTATATACTAACCCTAACCCAGTCATCATGTATCCTAACTCTAACCCAGTCATCATGTATCCTAACCATAACCCCAGTCATCATGTTTCCAAACCAAACCCAGTCATCCTATATCCTAAACCTAACACAGTCATTCTATATCCTATCCTAACACTAACCCAGTCATCCTATATCCTAACCCTAACCCAGTCATCCTATATCCTAACCCTAACCAGTCATCCTATATCCTAAGCCTAACCCAGTCATCCTATATCCTAACCCTAACACAGTCATCCTATATCCTAACCCTAACCCAGTCATCCTATATCCTAACCCTAACCCAGTCATCTTATATCCTAACCCTAACCCAGTCATCCTATATCCTAACCCTGACCTAGTCATCCTATATCCTAACCCTAACCCAGTCATCCTATATCCTCACCACAACCCAGTCATCCTATATCCTAACCCTAACCCAGTCATCATGTATCCCTAACCACACCCAGTCATCATGTATCCTAACCATAACCCAGTCATCCTATATCCTAACCCTAACCCCAGTCATCATGTATCTAATCACAAACCAGTCATCATTTATCCTAACCACACCCCAGTCATCATGTATCCTAACCCTAAACCAGTCAATCTATATCCTAACCCTAACCCAGCCAACCTATATACTACCCTAACCCAGTCATCATGTATCCTAACTCTAACCCAGTCACCATGTATCCTCACCATAAACCAGTCATCATGTATCCTAACCATAACCCAGTCATCCTGTATCCTAACCCTAACCCAGTCATCCAATATCCCTAACCCTAACCCAGTCATCATGTAACCTAACCATAACCCAGTCATGTATCCTAACCCTAACCCAGTCATCATGTATCCTAACCCTAACCCAGTCATCCTATATCCTAACCCTAACCAGTCATCATGTATCATAACCATAACCCAGTCATCATGTATCCTAACCCTAACCCAGTCATCCTATGTCCTAACCTAACCGAGTCATCCTATATCATAACCACAACCGAGTCATCCTAACCCTAACCCAGTCATCATGTATCATAACCATAACCCAGTCATCATGTATCCTAACCATAACCAGTTATCCTATATCCTAACCCTAACCCAGTCATCATGTATCCTAACCAAAACCACAACCCAGTCATCATGTATCCTAACCACAACCCAGTCATCCTATATCCTAACCCTAACCCAGTCATCATGTATCCTAACCACAACCCAGTCATCCTATATCCTAACCCTAACCCAGTCATCATGTATCCTAACCACAACCCAGTCATCATTTATCCTAACAACAACCCAGTCATCCTATATCCTAACCCTAACCCAGTCATCATGTATCCTAACCATAACCCAGTCATCCTATAACCTAACCCTAACCCAGTCATCATGTATCCTAACCACAACCCAGTCATCACTTATCCTAACCACAACCCAGTCATCATGTATCCTAACCCTAACCCAGTCATCCTATATCCTAACCCTAACCCAGCCAACCTATATCCTAACCTAACCCAGTCATCATGTATCCTAACTCTAACCCAGTCACCATGTATCCTAACCATAAACCAGTCATCATGTATCCTAACCCTAACCCAATCATCATGTATCCTAACCCTAACCCAGTCATCCTATATCCTAATCCTAACCCAGTCATCCTATATCCTAACCCTAACCCAGTCCATCATGTATCCTAACCACAACCCAGTCATCATGTATCCTAACCATAACCCAGTCATCCTATATCCTAACCCTAACCCAGTCATCATGTATCCTAATCACAAACCAGTCATCATTTATCCTAACCACAACCCAGTCATCATGTATCCTAACCCTAAACCAGTCAATCTATATCCTAACCCTAACCCAGCCAACCTATATACTAACCCTAACCCAGTCATCATGTATCCTAACTCTAACCCAGTCACCATGTATCCCTCACCATAAACCAGTCATCATGTATCCTAACCATAACCCAGTCATCCTGTATCCTAACCCTAACCCAGTCATCCAATATCCTAACCCTAACCCAGTCATCATGTAACCTAACCATAGCCCAGTCATGTATCCTAACCCTAACCCAGTCATCATGTATCCTAACCCTAACCCAGTCATCCTATATCCTAATCCTAACCCAGTCATCCTATATCCTAACCCTAACCCAGTCATCCTATATCCTGACCACAACCCAGTCATCCTATATCCTAACCCTAACCCAGTCATCATGTATCATAACCATAACCCAGTCATCATGTATCCTAACCCTAACCCAGTCATCCTATGTCCTAACCCTAACCGAGTCATCCTATATCATAACCACAACCCAGTCATCCTAACCCTAACCCAGTCATCATGTATCATAACCATAACCCAGTCATCATGTATCCTAACCATAACCCAGTTATCCTATATCCTAACCCTAACCCAGGTCATCATGTATCCTAACCACAACCACAACCCAGTCATCATGTATCCTAACCACAACCCAGTCATCCTATATACTAACCCATAACCCAGTCATCATGTATCCTAACCATAACCCAGTCATCATGTATCCTAACCCTAACTCAGTCATCATGTATCCTAACCCTAACCCAGTCACCATGTATCCTAACCATAACCCAGTCATCCTATATCCTAACCATAAACCAGTCATCCTATATCCTAACACTAACCAGTCATCATGTATCCTAACCATAACCCAGTTATCCTATATCCTAACCCTAACCCAGTCATCATGTATCCTAACCAAATCAAATCAAATCAAATCAAATTTATTTATATAGCCCTTCGTACATCAGCTGATATCCCAAAGTGCTGTACAGAAACCCAGCCCAAAACCCTAAACAGCAAGCAATGCAGGTGTAGAAGCACGTATTCTAACCACAACCCAGTTCATCCTATTATCCTAACACTAACCCAGTCACCATGTATCCTAACCAAAACCCAGTCCATCATTTATCCTAACCACACCCAGTCATCATGTATCCTAACCCCTAACCAGCCACCTATATACTAACCCTAACCCAGTCATCATGGTATCCTAACTCTAACCCCAGTAACCATGTATCCTAACCACAACCCAGTCATCATGTATCCTAACCTAACCCAGTCATCATATGTTCTAACCCTAACCCTAACCCAGTCATCCTAACCCTAACCCAGTCATCATGTAATCCTAACCACAACCCAGTCATCATGTATCCTAACCATAACCCAGTTATCCTATATACTAACCCTAACCCAGTCATCATGTATCCTCAACTCTAACCCAGTCCATCATGTATCCTAACCATAACCCAGTCATCATGTTTCCAAACCAAAACCCAGTCATCCTATATCCTAAACCTAACACAGTCATTCTATATCCTAATCCTAACACTAACCCAGTCATCCTATATCCTAACCCTAACCCAGTCATCCTATATCCTAACCCTAACCCAGTCATCCTATATCCTAACCTAACCCAGTCATCCTATATCCTAACCCTAACCCAGTCATCCTATATCCTAACCCTAACCCAGTCATCCTATATCCTAACCCTAACCCAGTCATCATATATCCTAACCCTAACCCAGTCATCCTATATCCTAACCCTAACCCAGTCATCCTATATCCTAACCCTAACCCAGTCATCCTATATCCTAACCACAACCCAGTCATCCTATATCCTAACCCTAACCCAGTCATCATGTATCCTAACCACAACCCAGTCATCATGTATCCTAACCATAACCCAGTCATCCTATATCCTAACCCTAACCCAGTCATCATGTATCCTAATCACAAACCAGTCATCATTTATCCTAACCACACCCCAGTCATCATGTATCCTAACCCTAAACCAGTCAATCTATATCCCTAACCTAACCCAGCCAACCTATATACTAACCCTAACCCAGTCATCATGTATCCTAACTCTAACCCAGTACCATGTATCCTCACCAATAAAACCAGTCATCATGTATCCTAACCCATAACCCAGTCCATCCTGTATCCTAACCCTAACCCCAGTCATCCATATCCCTAACCCTAACCCAGTCATCATGTAACCTAACCATAACCCAGTCATGTATCCTAACCCTAACCCAGTCATCATGTATCCTAACCCTACCAGTCATCCTATATCCTAATCCTAACCCAGTCATCCTATATCTAACCCTAACCCAGTCATCCTATATCCTGACCACTAACCCAGTCATCCTATATCCTAACCTAACCCAGTCATCATGTATCATAACCATAAACCCAGTCATCATGTATCCTAACCCTAACCCAGTCATCCTATGTACCTAACCCTAACCGAGTCATCCTATATCATAACCACAACCCAGTCATCCTAACCCTAACCAGTCATCATGTATCATAACCATAACCCAGTCATCATGTATCCTAACCATAACCCAGTTATCCTATATCCTAACCCTAACCCAGTCATCATGTATCCTAACCACAACCACAACCCAGTCATCATGTATCCTAACCACAACCCAGTCATCCTAATATACTAACCATAACCCAGTCATCATGTATCCTAACCATAACCCAGTCATCATGTATCCTAACCCTAACTCAGTCATCATGTATCCTAACCCTACCCAGTCCACCATGTATCCTAACCATAACCCAGTCCATCCTATATCCTAACCAATAAACCAGTCATCCTATATCCTAACACTAAACCAGTCATCATGTATCCTAACCATAAACCCAGTTATCCTATATCCTAACCCTAACCCAGTCATCATGTATCCTAACCAAATCAATCAATCAAATCAAATTTATTTATATAGCCCTCGTACATCAGCTGATATCCCAAAGTGCTGTACAGAAACCCAGCCCAAAACCCTAACAGCAAGCAATGCAGGTGTAGAAGCACGTATTCTAACCACAACATCCAGTCATCCTATATCCTAAACACTAACCCAGTCATCATGTATCCTAACCAAACCCAGTCATCATTTATCCTAACCACAACCAGTCATCATGTATCCTAACCTTAACCTGTCATTCTATATCCTAACCCTAACCAGCCAACCTATATAACTAACCCTAACCCAGTCATCATGTATCCTAACTCTAACCCAGTCACCAATGTATCCTACCACACCCAGTCATCATGTATCCTAACCCTAACCCAGTCATCATATGTTCTAACCCTAACCCTAACCCTAACCCAGTCATCCTAACCCTAACCCAGTCATCATGTATCCTACCACAACCCGGCATCATGTATCCTAACCATAACCCAGTTATCCTATTATACTACCCTAACCCAGTCATCATGTATCCTAACTCTAACCCAGTCATCATGTATCCTAACATAACCCAGTCATCATGTTTCCAAACCAAAACCAGTCATCCTATATGCCTAAACCTAACAAACAGTGGCATCCTATAATCCTATCCTAACACTAACCCAGTCATCCTATATCCTAACCCTAACCCAGTCCTCCTATATCCTAACCCTGACCGAGTCATCCTAATATCCTACCCTAACCCAGTCATCCTATATCCTCACCACAACCTCAGTCATCCTATATCCTAACCCTAACCCCAGTCATCATGTATCCTAACCACAAACCCAGTCATCTTATATCCTAACCCTAACCCAGTCAATCATGTATCCTAACCACAACCCAGTCATCATATGTTCTAACCCTAACCCTAACCCAGTCATCCTAACCCTAACCCAGTCATCAATGTATCCTAACCAACAACCCAGTCCATCATGTATCCTACCACCACAGTCGTCCTATATCCTAACCCTAACCCCAGTCATCATGTATCCTAACCATAACCCAGTCATCCTGTATCCTAACCCTAACCCAGTCATCCTATATCCTACCCTAACCCAGTCATCCTATATCCTAACCACAACCCAGTCATCATGTATCCTAACCACAACACAGTCGTCCTATATCCTAACCCTAACCCAGTCATCATTTATCCTAACCACAACCCAGTCATAATGTATCCTAACCACAACACAGTCGTCCTATATCCTAACCCTAACCCAGTCATCATGTATCCTAACCACAACCCAGTCATCATGTATCCTAACCATAACCCAGTTATCCTATATCCTAACCCTACAACAGTCATCATGTATCCTAACCATAACCCAGTTATCCTATATACTAACCCTAACCCAGTCATCATGTATCCTAACTCTAACCCAGTCATCATGTATCCTAACCATAACCCAGTCATCATGTTTCCAAACCAAAACCCAGTCATCCTATATCCTAAACCTAACACAGTCATCCTATATCCTATCCTAACACTAACCCAGTCATCCTATATCCTAACCCTAACCCAGTCATCCTATATCCTAACCCTGACCGAGTCATCCTATATCCTAACCCTAACCCAGTCATCCTATATCCTCACCACAACCCAGTCATCCTATATCCTAACCCTAACCCAGTCATCATGTATCCTAACCACAACCCAGTCATCTTATATCCTAACCCTAACCCAGTCATCATGTATCCTAACCACAACCCAGTCATCATATGTTCTAACCCTAACCCTAACCCAGTCATCCTAACCCTAACCCAGTCATCATGTATCCTAACCACAACCCCAGTCATCATGTATCCTAACCACAACACAGTCGTCCTATATCCTAACCCTAACCCAGTCATCATGTATCCTAACCATAACCCAGTCATCCTGTATCCTAACCCTAACCCAGTCATCCTATATCCTAACCCTAACCCAGTCATCCTATATCCTAACCACAACCCAGTCATCATGTATCCTAACCGGACACACAGCGTCCATATCCTAACCCTAAACCCAGTCAATACATTTATCCCTAACCATCAAACCCAGTCATAATGTAAAATCCTAAACCACACCCACAGTCGTCCTATATCCTAACACCTAAACCAGTCATCATGTATCCTAAACCACAACCCAGTCATCATGTATCCTAACCATACACCCAGTTATCCCTATACTCCTAACCCTACGACAGTCATCATGTATCCTAACCACAACCCAGTCGTCCTATATCTCTAACACCTGAAACCAGTCATCTATCTCCTAACCTAACCCCAGTCATCCTATATCCTAACCCTAACCCAGTCATCAAGTAATCCTAACCCTAACCCAGTCACCATGTACCTAACCATCACCCCCAGCCATCATGTACTCCTAACCATAACCCAGTTAATCTACTATCCTAACCTAACCCAGTCCATCCTATATCCTACGCCTAGTCATCTATATCCTAACCCTAACCCAGTCCATTCATGTTTCCCAAACCAAAACCCAGTCATCCTATATCCTAAACCTAACACAGTCATCCTATATCCTATCCTAACACTAACCCAGTCATCCTATATCCTAACAACCCTAACCCAGTCCATCCTATATCCTAACCCTAAACCCAGTCATCCTATATCCTAACCCTACAACAGTCATCATGTATCCTAACCACAACACAGTCGTCCTATATCCTAACAATGAAACCAGTCATCCTATAACTAACCCTATCCCAGTCATCCTATATCCTAACCCTAACCCAGTCACCATGTATCCTAACCATAACCCAGTATCATGTATCCTAACCATAACCCAGTCATCATGTATCCTAACCACAACCCAGTCATCCTATATACTACACCATAACCCAGTCATCATGTATCCTAACCATAACCCAGTCATCAAGTATCCTAACCCTAACCCTGTCATCATATATTCCTAAACCCTAACCCAGGTCACCATGTATCCTAACCATAACCCAGTCATCCTATATCCTAACCATAACCCAGTCATCCTGTATCCTAACCCTAACCCAGTCATCCTAAATCCTAATCCTAACCCAGTCATCCTATATCCTAACCCTAACCCAGTCATCATGTATCCTAACCACAACCCAGTCATCATGTATCCTAACCATAACCCAGTTATCCTATATACTAACCCTAACCCAGTCATCATGTATCCTAACTCTAACCCCAGTCATCATGTATCCTAACCATAACCCAGTCATCATGTTTCCAAACCAAAACCCAGTCATCCTATATCCTAAACCTAACACAGTCATCCTATAATCCTATCCTAACACTAACCCAGTCATCCTAATCCTAACCCTACCCAGTCATCCTATATCCTAACCCTGACCGAGTCATCCTATATCCTAACCCTAACCCAGTCATCCTATATCCTCACCACAACCCAGTCATCCTATATCCTAACCCTACCCAGTCATCATGTATCCTAACCACAACCCAGTCATCCTATATCCTAACCCTAACCCAGTCATCATGTATCCTAACCACAACCCAGTCATCATATGTTCTAACCCTAACCCTAACCCAGTCATCCTAACCCTAACCCAGTCATCATGTATCCTAACCACAACCCAGTCATCATGTATCCTAACCACAACACAGTCGTCCTATATCCTAACCCTAACCCAGTCATCATGTATCCTAACCATAACCCAGTCATCCTGTATCCTAACCCTAACCCAGTCATCCTATATCCTAACCCTAACCCAGTCATCCTATATCCTAACCACAACCCAGTCATCATGTATCCTAACCACAACACAGTCGTCCTATATCCTAACCCTAACCCAGTCATCATTTATCCTAACCACAACCCAGTCATAATGTATCCTAACCACAACACAGTCGTCCTATATCCTAACCCTAACCCAGTCATCATGTATCCTAACCACAACCCAGTCATCATGTATCCTAACCATAACCCAGTTATCCTATATCCTAACCCTACAACAGTCATCATGTATCCTAACCACAACCCAGTCGTCCTATATCCTAACAATGAACCAGTCATCCTATATCCTAACCCTAACCCAGTCATCCTATATCCTAACCCTAACCCAGTCATCAAGTATCCTAACCCTAACCCAGTCACCATGTATCCTAACCATAACCCAGTCATCATGTATCCTAACCATAACCCAGTTAATCTATATCCTAACCCTAACCCAGTCATCCTATATCCTAACCCAGTCATCCTATATCCTAACCCTAACCCAGTCATCATGTTTCCAAACCAAAACCCAGTCATCCTATATCCTAAACCTAACACAGTCATCCTATATCCTATCCTAACACTAACCCAGTCATCCTATATCCTAACCCTAACCCAGTCATCCTATATCCTAACCCTAACCCAGTCATCCTATATCCTAACCCTAACCCAGCCATCCTATATCCTAACCCTAACCAGTTATCCTATATCCTAACCCTACAACAGTCATCATGTATCCTAACCACAACACAGTCGTCCTATATCCTAACAATGAACCAGTCATCCTATAACCTAACCCTATCCCAGTCATCCTATATCCTAACCCTAACCCAGTCACCATGTATCCTAACCATAACCCAGTCATCATGTATCCTAACCATAACCCAGTCATCATGTATCCTAACCACAACCCAGTCATCCTATATACTAACCATAACCCAGTCATCATGTATCCTAACCATAACCCAGTCATCAAGTATCCTAACCCTAACCCTGTCATCATATATCCTAACCCTAACCCAGTCACCATGTATCCTAACCATAACCCAGTCATCCTATATCCTAACCATAACCCAGTCATCCTGTATCCTAACCCTAACCCAGTCATCCTAAATCCTAATCCTAACCCAGTCATCCTATATCCTAACCCTAACCCAGTCATCATGTATCCTAACCATAACCCAGTCATCATGTATCCTAACCCTAACCCAGTCATCACGTATTCTAACCCTAACCCAGTCATCCTATATCCTAACCCTAAACCAGTCATCATGTATCCTAACCATAACCCAGTTATTCTATATCCTAACCCTAACCCAGTCATCCTATATCCTAACCCTAACCCAGTCATCATGTTTCCTAACAAAACTCAGTCATCCTATATCCTAACAATAACCCAGTCATCCTATCCTAACACTAACCCAGTCATCCTATAACCTAACCCTAACCCAGTCACCATGTATCCTAACCATAACCCAGTCATCCTGTATCCTAACCCTAACCCAGTCATCCTATATCCTCACCACAACCCAGTCATCCTATATCCTAACCCTAACCCAGTCATCCTATATCCTAACCCTAACCCAGTCATCATGTTTCCTAACCAAAACCCAGTCATCCTATATCCTAAACCTAACACAGTCATCCTATATCCTATCCTAACACTAACCCAGTCATCCTATATCCTAACCCTAACCCAGTCATCCTATATCCTAACCCTGACCGAGTCATCCTATATCCTAACCCTAACCCACTCATCCTATATCCTCACCACAACCCAGTCATCCTATATCCTAACCCTAACCCAGTCATCATGTATCCTAACCCTAACCCAGTCATCATGTATCCTAACCACAACCCAGTCATCATATGTTCTAACCCTAACCCTAACCCAGTCATCCTAACCCTAACCCAGTCATCATGTATCCTAACCACAACCCAGTCATCATGTATCCTAACCACAACACAGTCGTCCTATATCCTAACCCTAACCCAGTCATCATGTATCCTAACCATAACCCAGTCATCCTGTATCCTAACCCTAACCCAGTCATCCTATATCCTAACCCTAACCCAGTCATCCTATATCCTAACCACAACCCAGTCATCATGTATCCTAACCACAACACAGTCGTCCTATATCCTAACCCTAACCCAGTCATCATTTATCCTAACCACAACCCAGTCATAATGTATCCTAACCACAACACAGTCGTCCTATATCCTAACCCTAACCCAGTCATCATGTATCCTAACCACAACCCAGTCATCATGTATCCTAACCATAACCCAGTTATCCTATATCCTAACCCTACAACAGTCATCATGTATCCTAACCACAACCCAGTCGTCCTATATCCTAACAATGAACCAGTCATCCTATATCCTAACCCTAACCCAGTCATCCTATATCCTAACCCTAACCCAGTCATCAAGTATCCTAACCCTAACCCAGTCACCATGTATCCTAACCATAACCCAGTCATCATGTATCCTAACCATAACCCAGTTAATCTATATCCTAACCCTAACCCAGTCATCCTATATCCTAACCCAGTCATCCTATATCCTAACCCTAACCCAGTCATCATGTTTCCAAACCAAAACCCAGTCATCCTATATCCTAAACCTAACACAGTCATCCTATATCCTATCCTAACACTAACCCAGTCATCCTATATCCTAACCCTAACCCAGTCATCCTATATCCTAACCCTAACCCAGTCATCCTATATCCTAACCCTAACCCAGCCATCCTATATCCTAACCCTAACCCAGTTATCCTATATCCTAACCCTACAACAGTCATCATGTATCCTAACCACAACACAGTCGTCCTATATCCTAACAATGAACCAGTCATCCTATAACCTAACCCTATCCCAGTCATCCTATATCCTAACCCTAACCCAGTCACCATGTATCCTAACCATAACCCAGTCATCATGTATCCTAACCATAACCCAGTCATCATGTATCCTAACCACAACCCAGTCATCCTATATACTAACCATAACCCAGTCATCATGTATCCTAACCATAACCCAGTCATCAAGTATCCTAACCCTAACCCTGTCATCATATATCCTAACCCTAACCCAGTCACCATGTATCCTAACCATAACCCAGTCATCCTATATCCTAACCATAACCCAGTCATCCTGTATCCTAACCCTAACCCAGTCATCCTAAATCCTAATCCTAACCCAGTCATCCTATATCCTAACCCTAACCCAGTCATCATGTATCCTAACCATAACCCAGTCATCATGTATCCTAACCCTAACCCAGTCATCACGTATTCTAACCCTAACCCAGTCATCCTATATCCTAACCCTAAACCAGTCATCATGTATCCTAACCATAACCCAGTTATTCTATATCCTAACCCTAACCCAGTCATCCTATATCCTAACCCTAACCCAGTCATCATGTTTCCTAACAAAACTCAGTCATCCTATATCCTAACAATAACCCAGTCATCCTATCCTAACACTAACCCAGTCATCCTATAACCTAACCCTAACCCAGTCACCATGTATCCTAACCATAACCCAGTCATCCTGTATCCTAACCCTAACCCAGTCATCCTATATCCTCACCACAACCCAGTCATCCTATATCCTAACCCTAACCCAGTCATCCTATATCCTAACCCTAACCCAGTCATCATGTTTCCTAACCAAAACCCAGTCATCCTATATCCTAAACCTAACACAGTCATCCTATATCCTATCCTAACACTAACCCAGTCATCCTATATCCTAACCCTAACCCAGTCATCCTATATCCTAACCCTGACCGAGTCATCCTATATCCTAACCCTAACCCACTCATCCTATATCCTCACCACAACCCAGTCATCCTATATCCTAACCCTAACCCAGTCATCATGTATCCTAACCACAACCCAGTCATCCTATATCCTAACCCTAACCCAGTCATCATGTATCCTAACCACAACCCAGTCATCATTTATCCTAACAACAACCCAGTCATCCTATATCCTAACCCTAACCCAGTCATCATGTATCCTAACCATAACCCAGTCATCCTATAACCTAACCCTAACCCAGTCATCATGTATCCTAACCACAACCCAGTCATCACTTATCCTAACCACAACCCAGTCATCATGTATCCTAACCCTAACCCAGTCATCCTATATCCTAACCCTAACCCAGCCAACCTATATCCTAACCCTAACCCAGTCATCATGTATCCTAACTCTAACCCAGTCACCATGTATCCTAACCATAAACCAGTCATCATGTATCCTAACCCTAACCCAATCATCATGTATCCTAACCCTAACCCAGTCATCCTATATCCTAATCCTAACCCAGTCATCCTATATCCTAACCCTAACCCAGTCATCATGTATCGTAACCATAACCCTGTCATCATGTATCCTAACCCTAACCCAGTCATCATATGTTCTAACCCTAACCCTAACCCTAACCCAGTCATCCTAACCCTAACCCAGTCATCATGTATCCTAACCACAACCCAGTCATCATGTATCCTAACCATAACCCAGTTATCCTATATACTAACCCTAACCCAGTCATCATGTATCCTAACTCTAACCCAGTCATCATGTATCCTAACCATAACCCAGTCATCATGTTTCCAAACCAAAACCCAGTCATCCTATATCCTAAACCTAACACAGTCATTCTATATCCTATCCTAACACTAACCCAGTCATCCTATATCCTAACCCTAACCCAGTCATCCTATATCCTAACCCTAACCCAGTCATCCTATATCCTAAGCCTAACCCAGTCATCCTATATCCTAACCCTAACACAGTCATCCTATATCCTAACCCTAACCCGGTCATCCTATATCCTAACCCTAATCCAGTCATCCTATATCCTAGCCCTAACCCGGTCATCCTATATCCTAACCCTGACCTAGTCATCCTATATCCTAACCCTAACCCAGTCATACTATATCCTCACCACAACCCAGTCATCCTATATCCTAACCCTAACCCAGTCATCATGTATCCTAACCACAACCCAGTCATCATGTATCCTAACCATAACCCAGTCATCCTATATCCTAACCCTAACCCAGTCATCATGTATCCTAATCACAAACCAGTCATCATTTATCCTAACCACAACCCAGTCATCATGTATCCTAACCCTAAACCAGTCAATCTATATCCTAACCCTAACCCAGCCAACCTATATACTAACCCTAACCCAGTCATCATGTATCCTAACTCTAACCCAGTCACCATGTATCCTCACCATAAACCAGTCATCATGTATCCTAACCATAACCCAGTCATCCTGTATCCTAACCCTAACCCAGTCATCCAATATCCTAACCCTAACCCAGTCATCATGTAACCTAACCATAGCCCAGTCATGTATCCTAACCCTAACCCAGTCATCATGTATCCTAACCCTAACCCAGTCATCCTATATCCTAATCCTAACCCAGTCATCCTATATCCTAACCCTAACCCAGTCATCCTATATCCTGACCACAACCCAGTCATCCTATATCCTAACCCTAACCCAGTCATCATGTATCATAACCATAACCCAGTCATCATGTATCCTAACCCTAACCCAGTCATCCTATGTCCTAACCCTAACCGAGTCATCCTATATCATAACCACAACCCAGTCATCCTAACCCTAACCCAGTCATCATGTATCATAACCATAACCCAGTCATCATGTATCCTAACCATAACCCAGTTATCCTATATCCTAACCCTAACCCAGTCATCATGTATCCTAACCACAACCACAACCCAGTCATCATGTATCCTAACCACAACCCAGTCATCCTATATACTAACCATAACCCAGTCATCATGTATCCTAACCATAACCCAGTCATCATGTATCCTAACCCTAACTCAGTCATCATGTATCCTAACCCTAACCCAGTCACCATGTATCCTAACCATAACCCAGTCATCCTATATCCTAACCATAAACCAGTCATCCTATATCCTAACACTAACCCAGTCATCATGTATCCTAACCATAACCCAGTTATCCTATATCCTAACCCTAACCCAGTCATCATGTATCCTAACCAAATCAAATCAAATCAAATCAAATTTATTTATATAGCCCTTCGTACATCAGCTGATATCCCAAAGTGCTGTACAGAAACCCAGCCCAAAACCCTAAACAGCAAGCAATGCAGGTGTAGAAGCACGTATTCTAACCACAACCCAGTCATCCTATATCCTAACACTAACCCAGTCATCATGTATCCTAACCAAAACCCAGTCATCATGTATCCTAACCTTAACCTGTCATTCTATATCCTAACCCTAACCCAGCCAACCTATATACTAACCCTAACCCAGTCATCATGTATCCTAACTCTAACCCAGTCACCATGTATCCTAACCACAACCCAGTCATCATGTATCCTAACCCTAACCCAGTCATCATATGTTCTAACCCTAACCCTAACCCAGTCATCCTAACCCTAACCCAGTCATCATGTATCCTAACCACAACCCAGTCATCATGTATCCTAACCATAACCCAGTTATCCTATATACTAACCCTAACCCAGTCATCATGTATCCTAACTCTAACCCAGTCATCATGTATCCTAACCATAACCCAGTCATCATGTTTCCAAACCAAAACCCAGTCATCCTATATCCTAAACCTAACACAGTCATTCTATATCCTATCCTAACACTAACCCAGTCATCCTATATCCTAACCCTAACCCAGTCATCCTATATCCTAACCCTAACCCAGTCATCCTATATCCTAAGCCTAACCCAGTCATCCTATATCCTAACCCTAACACAGTCATCCTATATCCTAACCCTAACCCAGTCATCCTATATCCTAACCCTAACCCAGTCATCTTATATCCTAACCCTAACCCAGTCATCCTATATCCTAACCCTGACCTAGTCATCCTATATCCTAACCCTAACCCAGTCATCCTATATCCTCACCACAACCCAGTCATCCTATATCCTAACCCTAACCCAGTCATCATGTATCCTAACCACAACCCAGTCATCATGTATCCTAACCATAACCCAGTCATCCTATATCCTAACCCTAACCCAGTCATCATGTATCCTAATCACAAACCAGTCATCATTTATCCTAACCACACCCCAGTCATCATGTATCCTAACCCTAAACCAGTCAATCTATATCCTAACCCTAACCCAGCCAACCTATATACTAACCCTAACCCAGTCATCATGTATCCTAACTCTAACCCAGTCACCATGTATCCTAACCACAACCCAGTCATCATGTATCCTAACCCTAACCCAGTCATCATATGTTCTAACCCTAACCCTAACCCTAACCCAGTCATCCTAACCCTAACCCAGTCATCATGTATCCTAACCACAACCCAGGCATCATGTATCCTAACCATAACCCAGTTATCCTATATACTAACCCTAACCCAGTCATCATGTATCCTAACTCTAACCCAGTCATCATGTATCCTAACCATAACCCAGTCATCATGTTTCCAAACCAAAACCCAGTCATCCTATATCCTAAACCTAACACAGTCATTCTATATCCTATCCTAACACTAACCCAGTCATCCTATATCCTAACCCTATCCCAGTTATCCTATATCCTAACCCTAACCCAGTCACCCTATATCCTAAGCCTAACCCAGTCATCCTATATCCTAACCCTAACACAGTCATCCTATATCCTAACCCTAACCCAGTCATCCTATATCCTAACCCTAACCCAGTCATCCTATATCCTAGCCCTAACCCAGTCATCCTATATCCTAACCCTGACCTAGTCATCCTATATCCTAACCCTAACCCAGTCATCCTATATCCTCACCACCTACCAGTCATCCTATATCCTAACCCTAACCCAGTCATCATGTATCCTAACCACAACCCAGTCATCATGTATCCTAACCATAACCCAGTCATCCTATATCCTAACCCTAACCCAGTCATCATGTATCCTAATCACAAACCAGTCATCATTTATCCTAACCACAACCCAGTCATCATGTATCCTAACCCTAAACCAGTCAATTTATATCCTAACCCTAACCCAGCCAACCTATATACTAACCCTAACCCAGTCATCATGTATCCTAACTCTAACCCAGTCACCATGTATCCTCACCATAAACCAGTCATCATGTATCCTAACCATAACCCAGTCATCCTGTATCCTAACCCTAACCCAGTCATCCAATATCCTAACCCTAACCCAGTCATCATGTAACCTAACCATAACCCAGTCATGTATCCTAACCCTAACCCAGTCATCATGTATCCTAACCCTAACCCAGTCATCCTATATCCTAATCCTAACCCAGTCATCCTATATCCTAACCCTAACCCGGTCATCCTATATCCTGACCACAACCCAGTCATCCTATATCCTAACCCTAACCCAGTCATCATGTATCATAACCATAACCCAGTCATCATGTATCCTAACCCTAACCCAGTCATCCTATGTCCTAACCCTAACCGAGTCATCCTATATCATAACCACAACCCAGTCATCCTAACCCTAACCCAGTCATCATGTATCATAACCATAACCCAGTCATCATGTATCCTAACCATAACCCAGTTATCCTATATCCTAACCCTAACCCAGTCATCATGTATCCTAACCACAACCACAACCCAGTCATCATGTATCCTAACCACAACCCAGTCATCCTATATACTAACCATAACCCAGTCATCATGTATCCTAACCATAACCCAGTCATCATGTATCCTAACCCTAACTCAGTCATCATGTATCCTAACCCTAACCCAGTCACCATGTATCCTAACCATAACCCAGTCATCCTATATCCTAACCATAAACCAGTCATCCTATATCCTAACACTAACCCAGTCATCATGTATCCTAACCATAACCCAGTTATCCTATATCCTAACCCTAACCCAGTCATCATGTATCCTAACCAAATCAAATCAAATCAAATCAAATGTATTTATATAGCCCTTCGTACATCAGCTGATATCCCAAAGTGCTGTACAGAAACCCAGCCCAAACCCCAAACAGCAAGCAATGCAGGTGTAGAAGCACGTATCCTAACCACAACCCAGTCATCCTATATCCTAACACTAACCCAGTCATCATGTATCCTAACCAAAACCCAGTCATCATTTATCCTAACCACAACCCAGTCATCATGTATCCTAACCTTAACCCAGTCATTCTATATCCTAACCCTAACCCAGCCAACCTATATACTAACCCTAACCCAGTCATCATGTATCCTAACCATAACCCAGTCATCATGTATCCTAACCCTAACTCAGTCATCATGTATCCTAACCCTAACCCAGTCACCATGTATCCTAACCATAACCCAGTCATCCTATATCCTAACCATAAACCAGTCATCCTATATCCTAACACTAACCCAGTCATCATGTATCCTAACCATAACCCAGTTATCCTATATCCTAACCCTAACCCAGTCATCATGTATCCTAACCAAATCAAATCAAATCAAATGTATTTATATAGCCCTTCGTACATCAGCTGATATCCCAAAGTGCTGTACAGAAACCCAGCCCAAAACCCCAAACAGCAAGCAATGCAGGTGTAGAAGCACGTATCCTAACCACAACCCAGTCATCCTATATCCTAATACTAACCCAGTCATCATGTATCCTAACCAAAACCCAGTCATCATTTATCCTAACCACAACCCAGTCATCATGTATCCTAACCTTAACCCAGTCATTCTATATCCTAACCCTAACCCAGCCAACCTATATACTAACCCTAACCCAGTCATCATGTATCCTAACTCTAACCCAGTCACCATGTATCCTAACCACAACCCAGTCATCATGTATCCTAACCCTAACCCAGTCATTCTATATCCTAACCCTAACACAGTCATCCTATATCCTAACCCTAACCCAGTCATCATGTTTCCTAACCAAAACCCAGTCATCCTACATCCTAAACCTAACACAGTCATCCTATATCCTATCTTAACACTAACCCGGTCATCCTATATCCTAACCCTAACCCAGTCATCCTATATCCTAACCCTAACCCAGTCATCCTATATCCTAACCCTGACCGAGTCATCCAATATCCTAACCCTAACCCCGTCATCCTATATCCTCACCACAACCCAGTCAATCTATATCCTAACCCTAACCCAGTCATCATGTATCCTAACCACAACCCAGTCATCCTATATCCTAACCCTAACCCAGTCATCATGTATCCTAACCATAACCCAGTCATCCTATATCCTAACCATAACCCAGTCATAATGTATCCTAACCATAACCCAGTCATCATGTATCCTAACCCTAACCCAGTCATCATATATCCTAACCCTAACCCAGTCACCATGTATCCTAACCATAACCCAGTCATCCTATATCCTAACCATAAACCAGTCATCCTATATCCTAACCCTAACCCAGTCATCCTATATCCTAACCCTAACCCAGTCATCATGTATCCTAACCCTAACCCAGTCATCATGTATCCTAATCACAAACCAGTCATCATTTATCCTAACCACAACCCAGTCATCATGTATCCTAACCCTAAACCAGTCAATTTATATCCTAACCCTAACCCAGCCAACCTATATACTAACCCTAACCCAGTCATCATGTATCCTAACTCTAACCCAGTCACCATGTATCCTCACCATAAACCAGTCATCATGTATCCTAACCATAACCCAGTCATCCTGTATCCTAACCCTAACCCAGTCATCCAATATCCTAACCCTAACCCAGTCATCATGTAACCTAACCATAACCCAGTCATGTATCCTAACCCTAACCCAGTCATCATGTATCCTAACCCTAACCCAGTCATCCTATATCCTAATCCTAACCCAGTCATCCTATATCCTAACCCTAACCCGGTCATCCTATATCCTGACCACAACCCAGTCATCCTATATCCTAACCCTAACCCAGTCATCATGTATCATAACCATAACCCAGTCATCATGTATCCTAACCCTAACCCAGTCATCCTATGTCCTAACCCTAACCGAGTCATCCTATATCATAACCACAACCCAGTCATCCTAACCCTAACCCAGTCATCATGTATCATAACCATAACCCAGTCATCATGTATCCTAACCATAACCCAGTTATCCTATATCCTAACCCTAACCCAGTCATCATGTATCCTAACCACAACCACAACCCAGTCATCATGTATCCTAACCACAACCCAGTCATCCTATATACTAACCATAACCCAGTCATCATGTATCCTAACCATAACCCAGTCATCATGTATCCTAACCCTAACTCAGTCATCATGTATCCTAACCCTAACCCAGTCACCATGTATCCTAACCATAACCCAGTCATCCTATATCCTAACCATAAACCAGTCATCCTATATCCTAACACTAACCCAGTCATCATGTATCCTAACCATAACCCAGTTATCCTATATCCTAACCCTAACCCAGTCATCATGTATCCTAACCAAATCAAATCAAATCAAATCAAATGTATTTATATAGCCCTTCGTACATCAGCTGATATCCCAAAGTGCTGTACAGAAACCCAGCCCAAACCCCAAACAGCAAGCAATGCAGGTGTAGAAGCACGTATCCTAACCACAACCCAGTCATCCTATATCCTAACACTAACCCAGTCATCATGTATCCTAACCAAAACCCAGTCATCATTTATCCTAACCACAACCCAGTCATCATGTATCCTAACCTTAACCCAGTCATTCTATATCCTAACCCTAACCCAGCCAACCTATATACTAACCCTAACCCAGTCATCATGTATCCTAACCATAACCCAGTCATCATGTATCCTAACCCTAACTCAGTCATCATGTATCCTAACCCTAACCCAGTCA
Source organism: Oncorhynchus kisutch (assembly GCF_002021735.2). Taxonomy (NCBI): domain Eukaryota; kingdom Metazoa; phylum Chordata; class Actinopteri; order Salmoniformes; family Salmonidae; genus Oncorhynchus; species Oncorhynchus kisutch. Next base: position 7,918 of record NW_022264178.1, on the reverse strand, counting down.
CCATGTATCCTAACCATAACCCAGTCATCCTATATCCTAACCATAAACCAGTCATCCTATATCCTAACACTAACCCAGTCATCATGTATCCTAACCATAACCCAGTTATCCTATATCCTAACCCTAACCCAGTCATCATGTATCCTAACCAAATCAAATCAAATCAAATGTATTTATATAGCCCTTCGTACATCAGCTGATATCCCAAAGTGCTGTACAGAAACCCAGCCCAAAACCCCAAACAGCAAGCAATGCAGGTGTAGAAGCACGTATCCTAACCACAACCCAGTCATCCTATATCCTAATACTAACCCAGTCATCATGTATCCTAACCAAAACCCAGTCATCATTTATCCTAACCACAACCCAGTCATCATGTATCCTAACCTTAACCCAGTCATTCTATATCCTAACCCTAACCCAGCCAACCTATATACTAACCCTAACCCAGTCATCATGTATCCTAACTCTAACCCAGTCACCATGTATCCTAACCACAACCCAGTCATCATGTATCCTAACCCTAACCCAGTCATTCTATATCCTAACCCTAACACAGTCATCCTATATCCTAACCCTAACCCAGTCATCATGTTTCCTAACCAAAACCCAGTCATCCTACATCCTAAACCTAACACAGTCATCCTATATCCTATCTTAACACTAACCCGGTCATCCTATATCCTAACCCTAACCCAGTCATCCTATATCCTAACCCTAACCCAGTCATCCTATATCCTAACCCTGACCGAGTCATCCAATATCCTAACCCTAACCCCGTCATCCTATATCCTCACCACAACCCAGTCAATCTATATCCTAACCCTAACCCAGTCATCATGTATCCTAACCACAACCCAGTCATCCTATATCCTAACCCTAACCCAGTCATCATGTATCCTAACCATAACCCAGTCATCCTATATCCTAACCATAACCCAGTCATAATGTATCCTAACCATAACCCAGTCATCATGTATCCTAACCCTAACCCAGTCATCATATATCCTAACCCTAACCCAGTCACCATGTATCCTAACCATAACCCAGTCATCCTATATCCTAACCATAAACCAGTCATCCTATATCCTAACCCTAACCCAGTCATCCTATATCCTAACCCTAACCCAGTCATCATGTATCCTAACCATAACCCAGTTATCATGTATCCTAACCCTAACCCAGTCATCATGTATTCTAACTCTAACCCAGTCATCATGTATCCTAACCATAACCCAGTCATCCTGTATCCTAACCCTAACCCAGTCATCCTATATCCTCACCACAACCCAGTCATCCTATATCCTAACCCTAACCCAGTCATCATGTTTCCTAACCAAAACCCAGTCATCCTATATCCTAACCCTAACCCAGTCATCATGTTTCCTAACCAAAACCCAGTCATCCTATATCCTAACCCTAACCCAGTCATCATGTATCCTAACCATAACACAGTCATCCTGTATCCTAATCCTAACCCAGTCATCCTATATCCTAACCTAACCCAGTCATCATGTATCCTAACCAGAACCCAGTCATGTATACTAACGCTAACCCAGTCATCATGTATCCTAACCCTAACCCAGTCATCCTATATCCTAATCCTAACCCAGTCATCCTATATCCTAACCCTATCCCAGTCATCCTATATCCTGACCACAACCCAGTCATCCTATATCCTAACCCTAACCCAGTCATCATGTATCTTAACCATAACCCAGTCATCATGTATCCTAACCCTAACGCAGTCATCCTATGTCCTAACCCTAACCCTAACCCAGTCATCCTAACCCTAACCCAGTCATCATGTATCCTAACCATAACCCAGTTATCCTATATCCTAACCCTAACCCAGTCATCATGTATCCTAACCACAACCCAGTCATCATGTATCCTAACCACAACCCAGTCATCCTATATACTAACCATAACCCAGTCATCATGTATCCTAACCATAACCCAGTCATCAAGTATCCTAACCCTAACCCAGTCATCATATATCCTAACCCTAACCCAGTCACCATGTATCCTAACCATAACCCAGTCATCGTATATCCTAACCATAACCCAGTCATCCTGTATCCTAACCCTAACCCAGTCATCATGTATCCTAAACCTAACCCAGTCAATCTATATCCTAATCCTAACCCCAGTCATCATATATCCTAACCCTAACCCTAACCCTAACCCTAACCATAAACCAGTTATTCTATATCCTAACCCTAACCCAGTCATCCTATATCCTAACCCTAACCCAGTCATCATGTTTCCAAACCAAAACTCAGTCATCCTATATCCTAACAATAACCCAGTCATCCTATCCTAACACTAACCCAGTCATCCTATATCCTAACCCTAACCCAATCACCATGTATCCTAACCATAACCCAGTCATCCTGTATCCTAACCCTAACCCAGTCATCCTATATCCTCACCACAACCCAGTCATCCTATATCCTAACCCTAACCCAGTCATCCTATATCCTAACCCTAACTCAGTCATCATGTTTCCTAACCAAAACCCAGTCATCCTATATCCTAAACCTAACACAGTCATCCGATATCCTATCCTAACACTAACCCAGTCATCCTATATCCTAACCCTAACCCTGTCATCCTATATCCTCACCACAACCCAGTCAATCTATATCCTAACCCTAACCCAGTCATCATGTATCCTAACCACAACCCAGTCATCCTATATCCTAACCCTAACCCAGTCATCATGTATCCTAACCATAACCCAGTCATCCTATATCCTAACCATAACCCAGTCATAATGTATCCTAACCATAACCCAGTCATCATGTATCCTAACCCTAACCCAGTCATCATATATCCTAACCCTAACCCAGTCACCATGTATCCTAACCATAACCCAGTCATCCTATATCCTAACCATAAACCAGTCATCCTATATCCTAACCCTAACCCAGTCATCCTATATCCTAACCCTAACCCAGTCATCATGTATCCTAACCATAACCCAGTTATCATGTATCCTAACCCTAACCCAGTCATCATGTATTCTAACCCTAACCCAGTCATCATGTATCCTAACCATAACCCAGTCATCCTGTATCCTAACCCTAACCCAGTCATCCTATATCCTCACCACAACCCAGTCATCCTATATCCTAACCCTAACCAGTCATCCTATATCCTAACCCTAACCCAGTCATCATGTATCCTAACCATAACCCAGTCATCATGTTTCCTAACCAAAACCCAGTCATCCTATATCCTAACCCTAACCCAGTCATCATGTATCCTAACCATAACACAGTCATCCTGTATCCTAATCCTAACCCAGTCATCCTATATCCTAACCTAACCCAGTCATCATGTATCCTAACCAGAACCCAGTCATGTATACTAATGCTAACCCAGTCATCATGTATCCTAACCCTAACCCAGTCATCCTATATCCTAATCCTAACCCAGTCATCCTATATCCTAACCCTATCCCAGTCATCCTATATCCTGACCACAACCCAGTCATCCTATATCCTAACCCTAACCCAGTCATCATGTATCTTAACCATAACCCAGTCATCATGTATCCTAACCCTAACGCAGTCATCCTATGTCCTAACCCTAACCCTAACCCAGTCATCCTAACCCTAACCCAGTCATCATGTATCCTAACCATAACCCAGTTATCCTATATCCTAACCCTAACCCAGTCATCATGTATCCTAACCACAACCCAGTCATCATGTATCCTAACCACAACCCAGTCATCCTATATACTAACCATAACCCAGTCATCATGTATCCTAACCATAACCCAGTCATCAAGTATCCTAACCCTAACCCAGTCATCATATATCCTAACCCTAACCCAGTCACCATGTATCCTAACCATAACCCAGTCATCGTATATCCTAACCATAACCCAGTCATCCTGTATCCTAACCCTAACCCAGTCATCATGTATCCTAAACCTAACCCAGTCATCCTATATCCTAATCCTAACCCAGTCATCATATATCCTAACCCTAACCCTAACCCTAACCACAACCCAGTTAATCTATATCCTAACCCTAACCCAGTCATCCTATATCCTAACCCTAACCCAGTCATCATGTTTCCAAACCAAAACTCAGTCATCCTATATCCTAACAATAACCCAGTCATCCTATCCTAACACTAACCCAGTCATCCTATATCCTAACCCTAACCCAATCACCATGTATCCTAACCATAACCCGGTCATCCTGTATCCTAACCCTAACCCAGTCATCCTATATCCTCACCACAACCCAGTCATCCTATATCCTAACCCTAACCCAGTCATCCTATATCCTAACCCTAACTCAGTCATCATGTTTCCTAACCAAAACCCAGTCATCCTATATCCTAAACCTAACACAGTCATCCGATATCCTATCCTAACACTAACCCAGTCATCCTATATCCTAACCCTAACCCAGTCATCCTATATCCTAACCCTGACCGAGTCATCCTATATCCTAACCCTAACCCAGTCATCATGTATCCTAACTCTAACCCAGTCCTCATTTATCCTAACAACAACCCAGTCATCCTATATCCTAACCCTAACCCAGTCATCATGTATCCTAAACATAACCCAGTCATCCTATATCCTAACCCTAACCCAGTCATCATGTATCCTAACTCTAACCCAGTCACCATGTATCCTAACCATAAACCAGTCATCATGTATCCTAACCATAACCCAGTCATCCTGTATCCTAACCCTAACCCAGTCATCATGTATCCTAACCATAAACCAGTCATCATGTATCCTAACCATAACCCAGTCATCCTGTATCCTAACCCTAACCCAGTCATCCTATATCCTAACCTAACCCAGTCATCATGTATCCTAACAAGAACCCAGTCAGGGATCCTAACCCTAACCCAGTCATCATGTATCCTAACCCTAACCCAGTCATCCTATATCCTAATCCTAACCCAGTCATCCTATATCCTAACCCTAACCCGGTCATCCTATATCCTGACCACAACCCAGTCATCCTATATCCTAACCCTAACCCAGTCATCATGTATCGTAACCATAACCCAGTCATCATGTATCCTAACCCTAACCCAGTCATCCTATGTTCTAACCCTAACCCAGTCATCCTAACCCTAACCCAGTCATCATGTATCCTAACCACAACCCAGTCATCATGTATCCTAACCATAACCCAGTTATCCTATATACTAACCCTAACCCAGTCATCATGTATCCTAACCATAAACCAGTCATCATGTATCCTAACCATAACCCAGTCATCATGTTTCCAAACCAAAACCCAGTCATCCTATATCCTAAACCTAACACAGTCATCCTATATCCTATCCTAACACTAACCCAGTCAAATCTATATCCTAACCCTAACCCAGTCATCCTATATCCTAACCCTAACCCAGTCATCCTATATCCTCACCACAACCCAGTCATCCTGTATCCTAACCCTAACCCAGTCATCCTGTATCCTAACTCTAACCCAGTCACCATGTATCCTAACCATAAACCAGTCATCATGTATCCTAACCATAACCCAGTCATCCTGTATCCTAACCCTAACCCAGTCATCCTATATCCTAACCCTAACCCAGTCATCCTATATCCTAACCACAACCCAGTCATCATGTATCCTAACCACAACCCAGTCGTCCTATATCCTAACAATGAACCAGTCATCCTATATCCTAACCCTAACCCAGTCATCATGTATCCTAACCATAACCCAGTTAATCTATATCCTAACCCTAACCCAGTCATCCTATATCCTAACCCAGTCATCCTATATCCTAACCCTAACCCAGTCATCATGTTTCCAAACCAAAACCCAGTCATCCTATATCCTAAACCTAACACAGTCATCCTATATCCTATCCTAACACTAACCCGTCATCCTATATCCTAACCCTAACCCAGTAATCCTATATCCTAACCCTAACCCAGTCATCCTATATCCTAACCCTAACCCAGTCATCCTATATCCTAACCCTAACCCAGTTATCCTATATCCTAACCCTACAACAGTCATCATGTATCCTAACCACAACACAGTCGTCCTATATCCTAACAACGAACCAGTCATCCTATATCCTAACCCTATCCCAATCATCCTATATCCTAACCCTAACCCAGTCACCATGTATCCTAACCATAACCCAGTCATCATGTATCCTAACCATAACCCAGTCATCATGTATCCTAACCACAACCCAGTCATCCTATATACTAACCATAACCCAGTCATCATGTATCCTAACCATAACCCAGTCATCAAGTATCCTAACCCTAACCCAGTCATCATATATCCTAACCCTAACCCAGTCACCATGTATCCTAACCATAACCCAGTCATCCTATATCCTAACCATAACCCAGTCATCCTGTATCCTAACCCTAACCCAGTCATCCTAAATCCTAATCCTAACACAGTCATCCTATATCCTAACCCTAACCCCAGTCATCATGTATCCTAACCATAAACCCAGTCATCATGTATCCTAACCCTAACCCAGTCATCACGTATTCTAACCCTAACCCAGTCATCCTATATCCTAACCCTAAACCAGTCATCATGTATCCTAACCATAACCCAGTTATTCTATATCCTAACCCTAACCCAGTCATCCTATATCCTAACCCTAACCCAGTCATCATGTTTCCTAACCAAAACTCAGTCATCCTATATCCTAACAATAACCCAGTCATCCTATCCTAACACTAACCCAGTCATCCTATATCCTAACCCTAACCCAGTCACCATGTATCCTAACCATAACCCCAGTCATCCTGTTATCCTAACCCTAACCCCAGTCATCCTATATCCTCACCACAACCCAGTCATCCTATATCCTAACCCTAACCCAGTCATCCTATATCCTAACCCTAACCCGGTCATCATGTTTCCTAACCAAAACCCAGTCATCCTATATCCTAAACCTAACAACAGTCATCCTATATCCTATCCTAACACTAACCCAGTCATCCTATATCCTAACCCTAACCCAGTCATCCTATATCCTAACCCTGACCGAGTCATCCTATATCCTAACCCTAACCCAGTCATCCTATATCCTCACCACAACCCAGTCATCCTATATCCTAACCCTAACCCAGTCATCATGTATCCTAACCACAACCCAGTCATCCTATATCCTAACCCTAACCCAGTCATCATGTATCCTAACCACAACCCAGTCATCATTTATCCTAACAAAACCCAGTCATCCTATATCCTAACCCTAACCCAGTCATCATGTATCCTAACCATAACCCAGTCATCCTATATCCTAACCCTAACCCAGTCATCATGTATCCTAACCACAAACCCAGTCATCATTTATCCTAACCACAACCCAGTCATCATGTATCCTAACCCTAACCCAGTCATCCTATATCCTAACCCTAACCCAGCCAAACCTATATCCTAACCCTAACCCAGTCATCATGTATCCGAAACTCTAACCCAAAATCACCATGTATCCTAACCATAACCAGTCATCATGTAACCCTAACCATAACCCAGTCATCCTGTATCCTAACCCTAACCAGTCATCCTATATCCTAACCTAACCCAGTCATCATGTATCCTAACAAGAACCCAGTCATGTATCCTAACCTTAACCCAGTCATCATGTATCCTAACCCTAACCCAGTCATCCTATATCCTAATCCTACCCAGTCATCCTATATCCTAACCTAACCCAGTCATCCTATATCCTGACCAAACCCAGTCATCCTATATCCTAACCCTAACCCAGTCATCATGTATCCTAACCATAAACCCAGTCATCATTATCCTAACCCTAACCCAGTCATCATATGTTAACCCTAACCCTAACCCTAACCCAGTTCATCCTAACCCTAACCCAGTCATCATGTATCCTAACCATAACCCAGTCATCCTATATCCTAACCCTAACC